>NC_089587.1:88438895-88724126 GCF_019320115.1 Miscanthus floridulus
GACTAACTTAGTGGGAGTTTCCTCAGTGGCTAGTCCTTTGAGCCCAACTGTATGAATTACATATTGAGAAGTGAAAACATGTTCAAGACCACCAGTGGTTTGCTACTCAATCTTACGACAAGTCTGAAGGCGAAGGCATAGAATTGCATAAGCAATATAATTAAGAAGAGCAAATAAAATCAGTTCTGGACTTATATGCTCAGCATTGAGGCTCATTATAACTCTAAAACAGAAAACTTCTATCAATCATAAAACCATTGTCATATTTTATCCGACAGCTAGGACATCTACAAATCTCAGCAGCTGAGCAAATTCTACGCTCTGAAAGTGTTCTCAAATACAACTTCGCACTAAAAAAACCACACAAAAACAGTGACAGCTCAAATTGCATACAGTGAACTCAATTGCCCGCAAAACTACTAACCATCCGCCCCCACTTCACCTTGATCGCCAAAATCGAAGCCTTACTATGTTCAAAACACAGACAAGGGGGACAAACTGGGACCAGGGGATGGGAATCCTAGCATAGGATTCTTCAGCCTCTGTTCAAGATGGGGATGGACAACAGAGAAAGGGAGAGGAGGAACAAACATGTGTCGTCGGTGCGCGGGGGCAGGGGGCCTGGCGTGGGGCGGCGGGAGCGTGCGTCGTCGGCGTGCAGGGGCTGGGCGCCTGGGGCCGGGTGCGGGCGCGGGACCGGCGGCGCGGCCGGCGGCGAAAACCCTAGGCGCGCAGGGGCGGGCGCCGGGGGCCGGGTGCGGGACGCCGGGGGGCGGGTGTGGGTGGGCGTGGGCGCAAGACCGGAGGCGTGGCCAGCGGCGGAAACCCTAGGCGCGCGGGGCAGCCTGACAGCGTCGTTGGAAGAAGACAACACCCAGATAGTATGACTCCCGTGCGCCCTCTTATTTATACTTGGGACTATTTTTAGGGGCGGTTTCTGATCCAGCCGCCCCTACAAATGCATTTATAGGGGCAGTTCCTGATCCAGCCGCCCCTACAAATAGTTTCTATTTTTTAAATTATAAATTCTATATTTTTATATCATAAAAACACAAAGTAATAAAAAAATTGTGTATATGCACAAATATAATATTTTGTATCATTCTATATATGAATAAATATATATATATATAAACAATTGTAGTCAAAACAATATAGAAAACAAAAATTAAAAATTTGAATTTTAAAACTTCGACTACAATTTTATGACATTAAATTAAATAAAATGAAAATGTTGTAATAAATGAAAATAGAGTGGATGTTCAAATAGAGTCATCTGGATGTTGCAAAGGGTAGTCTCACACACATGCATAAAATGTAGTCTCACACACATACAAAAATATGTAGTCTTACACACGTACATAAATATATAGTCTCGCACGCATGCATAAATGAAGTCTTACAAACACACACTTACACAAACACTCCACGTTCAACAACTAGCTAGCCCACTGTAACGACTTTCCCCTTGACACATTTTCATTCCCATGGCATTATGTCTTTGGGGAGGTTCTTTTCGACAACACTGATCTTCTTAGGAAAGTCTGGGAATAGCGGCATCTCATCGTAGTTATTGTAAGCTTCAACATCGTCCACGCCATCAACTCCAATAATGTGTTGTTTCTCGGAGGCATCCACGTGCTTTGTCTTCTTCTTCGGGGGGGAGGTTACTTTGTGGGTCAGACATATAGAAAACTTGTACGACACGTGAAGCGGGCACCCAAGGGTCATCTTGGTAGCCTAGATTCTCGAGGTCCAGGACTCTCAATCCGATCTCGTTCAGTTGGTGTTGTTTGATCCAGCGGCATCGAAACAGGGCCACCGTTATATCCCTTCCATAGTCAAGTTCCCATATCTCTTCAATGATGCCAAAGTATTGGATCTTTCGTCCTAATCCATCGAGAGCCTATATTCGAACGTCGCTATTTTGGTTCACATATTTACTATCCTTTGCATGGGTATAGTACGTATACCCATTGATGTCATAAGCATTCCAAGATGTCACTTGTCTCGATGGCCCCTCCGCCAACCTACTGATGGTAATAGAGTCTATAGTTTCTCCAGGCGGTATGTTTTGGTCCTTCAACCATGTAGTTAGTCGTTGCTTGTGTTGTTTCATGACCCAATCATTCGAACGGCCATTTCTCTCCGCCATATGATAGCCAAGTGTTCATCAATATATGGTTGCATCAGTTGTGTACTCTGTAAGACACTGTAATGCGCCCGACTCACCTCTTTGTAATCATGGTCGATGAACACTTTTCTACCACTAGTGCCCTTCCCAGCCAGCCTACCCTTGTGACGAGAATCGGGTTTACTAATCCCTTTATGTACTTTTAGGTACTCTTGACAGCACTCGACGACTTCTTCAGTACTATAACCCTCTATCACGGAGCCCTCTGGGTATGCTTGATTATGCACGTATCGACTTAAAACCGACATGAACCGCTCATAGGACCATATTTCATGCAAGTAGCAAGGGCCAAGCGCCTGTATCTGATGAACCATGTGAATCATGAGATGTGGCATTATATCAAAAAAAGCAGGAGGTAAACACACCTCCAATTAGTTTTGTGTCTCCACCACAAATTCATGTAGGTCACTCAGCTCTTCCTTGCTAATCGTCTTGTGTGAGATCTTTGAAAAGAAGTAGCACATGCGGGTGATGGCCATTTTCAAGAACTATGGCTTTATAGCCCTGATTACAATAGGTAGAAACACTGTCAGCATCACATGGCAATCGTGAGCCTTGCAGTGTGTTATTGACAAGTCCCTCATCGACACTAGCTTCTTAACATTTGCTAAAAACCCAGTCGGGACTTTGATCCCCCTCAGGAAAGTGCATATAGCTCTCTTCTCGTCTGGTGTTAGGTTGAAGCACGCCATGGGCAGAGTGTATTTTCCATTAGCCTCAGGTACTGGGTGAAGCTGTGGCATCACATTTAGCTGCACCATGTCTTTCTGTGCTTTTAGACCATCCTTTGACTTGCCTATGTCCATCAAGGTAGCAATGAGACTCTCAAAGACATTCTTCTACACGTGCATAGCATCAATGGCATGGGGGACCTCTAAGTCTGGCCAATAAGGTAGATACTAAAAGAAGATCGATTGTTTCTTGAAAGGTACGCCTTCGATAAGAGGTGTGCTTCTATCTCTGTTCGTCACATCCGGATTCTTCTTTCCATAGACGACGTGTATGTTTTTCACCATTCTGTACACATGTTCTCCGTTATGACGTCTCTCCGGAGGGGGTTTAATCTCCAGGGCGTTGTCATAAAATCTAAAGAACAATTTGCTGCGGTACTTGTGACTTGTCTTTAAGAAGTGTCAGTTTCTTAGGTAAACTATCTTCTTGAATGCATCCAGGTACACCCATGTAGTACCATCCAAGCAAACCAAGCATTCCGTCTTCCCTTTGATCTGTCCAGACAAAGCAAACAGCATGGGGTAATCATTGGTAGTAACAAATATTATTGCTCTACATATGAAGTCCTCCTTTCAGAACGCATCGTACATCTGCTCCCCATGCCTCCATAGCCTCTCCATTTCTTGCATCAAGGGCTCGAGGAACACGTCTATATCAATGCCTGGTTGTTTAGGGCCAGAAATAAGAATAGTGAGGAGAAGCTACTTTCTCTTCTGACACAACCATGTTGGGATGTTGTACATGGTCAAGATCACTGTCATGTGCTGTGGTTGCTCATCCTCTCATTGAAGGGATTCATTCCATCGGTGCTCAAGTCAAACCGTATATTCCTTGGGTCATCGCTGAATTTTTTGTGCTTCTCATCAAACCTTTGCCACTGACTACAATCAGCCGGGTGTGCAATCTTATCATCATCCACCTTACGCTCATCATCCCACCATGTCATGAGTGTGGCTTCTTTAGGGTTTAGGAAGATACGTCATAAGCGGTCGGTCACTGGCAGATACCACATTACCAGAGCAGGAATTCTTCTCTGCTTTGCATCATTGCCTAATGGAGTGTCCTCTGGGGGCTGAGATTCTTGTACCACCTTTTTTTGTACCCTTCTTATTCCTCTTTTTCCCCGTGGAGGGTTCGTCCCCACCGTAAAGGTCATTGTTCTTATACCGGCTGGCCCCACATCGGGGACATTTATCCAGTGACTTGAACGTTTTGCCACGAAAAAGTATACAGTGGTTGGGGCATGCATGTATTTTTTTTCAACCCCCATTGTCAATGGACTTATGACCTTCTTCGCTTGGTATGTGTTGGTGGGAACTGAGTTTGGTTGTGGCTGCACCCATGATAGGAGATGCAATAGATCATTGAAACTATAGTCTGACCAGCCGTACTTAGCCTTCAGGATGAGCAGCTCAAGCACAAAAAGTAGCAATGTCCAATGTGTCGGACATCCCTTTTCAACACCATACACAGTCTCCTTCGGTGCTTTTGTCACTCTTTCCAAATTTTCTAGACCTTTCGGGCTATTTAGTAAAATCTCTGGTCCAAGGGTTCGAATCATGTTCTCTAAATCATCTTCATATCCGACACATGCTTCACCATCATTATTGGCACCACCTTCGTCGTTACCATCCCAACCACCAGCATCACCACCTTGTTCATTACCAAACTCGAAATCCATTCATGCATCAAGCTCTGCTGAATATTGGGACAGGGATTCTATGGTTTCGTCATCGTATTCCTCCTCATCCTCGTCGTTAACAATAACAGTTTCACCATGATGAATCCACACTGTGTAGTCCTCAACAAATCCTCGTATAATCAAATGTGATCTGATGATAATCACATCTGTCCATATCATACGATTCTTGCAATCTTTACAGGGGCAAATAATTATATCCTTATTCTCTTTCAATGTCGTTGCATGCTTCGTTGCGGCTTCAATAAATTTATCCACCTCTTCACGGAAACCTGCCTTAAACCTTAACGAACCATACATCCAAGAGTTTCTGTACTCCATCTTTTACAACAACAACAAAACAAACATTAAAGGACTACTTATTCAGATATATATAAAAATGAATCAAAGTAATAATTATTTGAGAACATTGTATATACTTCAGATATATATGAATATAAATCTAATATAATTACATGAAGCATACAAACACACCATGGTAGAGGAAAATTAATTAATGGTCCATTTATCCATAAATAATTAAAATACATATTTGTTGATTACAATAAATAATTTCAAAAACAACAATTAGCAATAATTATACTTTACCCAATATCTTTCATACAAACCCTAGTCCAATTTCATCAAACATAAATTTACAAAAACAAAATTAATAAAAAAACCAAATCCTAGATCTAGATCATCATGCACATAAAACATCCATAAAACTAATTAATTGTTCACTAAAATCAAGAAACATGGACCAAATAAGGATATGATCTTGTTTTCCTCCTTTATTTACCCTAGTACATTTAAAACTTAGGTCTAATTTGCTTCATAAGTAGCTCAAGCACCATAGAAAAGAGAGAAAAACAAAACTCTAATTACTCACTAACCAACCATTAAAACTTCAAAAAAAAGTGTGGAATAGCATTTTCTTACCTTCTACAACCTCTCCATCAAAAGATTTGAGACCAAAACCTTCCTCCCTTAGTAGAGCAATTTTTGAGAGGTGCTCAAGGCCTCCCCACCTTTCTTTCACGGGTTGAAGTGAGTGACCCGAGGAGGAAGAAGGTGTTGCATGTGTTTTATATGGGGGGGACATTTGTTATATGGGGGGCATTTGTAGGGGCGGCTGGTAATTGAGCCGCCCCTACAAATCGGAGCTATAAATACGGGGCCATTTGTAGGGGCGGCTCAATCACCAGCCGCCCCTACAAATACCATTTCCAAGGGCGGCTGGTGATTGAGCCGCCCCTACAAATCAGACCCCATTTATAGGGGCGGCTCGTATCACCAGCCGCCCCTGCTGTTCTATTTGGAGGGGCGGCTGGTGTCTGGGCACCCGAGCATGCCACTGTAGGGGCGGCTCCATCACCAGTCGCCCCTACAAAAAAATCGAACCGTTGCTAAAAATCGTTTTTTACATAGTGTTATACTAATCCAACTATCGTAAATTAGTATATAAAATTATCGTAAATGGAGGTGGCTACAAAATAACTTACTTTGTAGCCGCCTACTATATATATATATATATATATATATATATATATATATATATATAGATATATATATAGACACAGCTCTCATGTCTTTTCTGCAAGAAAACTCGCGAATTATATATATATATATATATATATATATATATATATATATATATATATATATATATATATATATATATATATATATATATATATATATATATTGTTATTTGTCTGTCGACTGATTTTATTGGTACTAAATCTGTCAGATTTTATAGAATATCACTTGTATACCATGTGAATATCATAAAATACATCATAGAACATCACATGTATATCTACATGCTATTTATTTATTGATATATTTTTTGGTATTAAATCTGTCAGATTTTATAGAAGATCATACGTATATTATATGAACATCACATGAACTATAAAATCTGATAGATTTGACCACAGAAAATCTATCAACAGATAGCTAGACACTCTCATATGATTATATATAAAAAAGGAGAGCTCCAGTGTGATTAATGAGAATTTCAATGGAATAATCCCATCAGTTGAAAATTACAAAAAAAAAATCCTCTATACACAAAAAAAATCTGGTACGTACGGTGGACTCAGGAGACATGTACTGATGTACGCGGCGCGGCGCGTAGGAAGTAAGAACTTCGACATGTTTTGAGTTGCAACGAACAGTATGACCGCTCATCAATCATGCAAGCCTGGTATATGTGCAAAAAAAAAATACGTATGTACTTGGTCTACGTACCAATCAATAAAAGGGCCGGAAAGTTAAAGACAGAAATATATTTCTTATATTCGAAGTGCAAGCAACCATGTATTTCTTATTAGTCTGTCTACTATGGATGAAAACAGTACGGATATTTATTCGACCGTCCGTTCGACCGAACAAATATGAACACTTATCTGGATAGTTACTCGGATATCCGTAATTTTTTTCGGATACGGATACTAAAACGGATATCTTAGGCGGATATCAAATACGGATGTAATATCATCGATATCCGGCGGATATCGGATAATCCGGTTAAGTATCGGATATATCCGGATATTTAAAAACGGATATTATCCGGATATTATTCAAACGACTTTGGATGGAGAAATGATCAAAATAAAAATTGTAGATCTCAAAAAGTTATGAAACTTTGTTGTTTACAACTTTTTCGTTTGAAATCATTTAGTGCTTCAAAATTTAAACCGTCCAAACTTTCTCAAATGGAAAACTAGTTTATAGGCGTCAAAATTTAAAAATCACAAATTTGAACCATCCAAACTATCTCAAATGGAAAGTTGACCAAAACAACAATTGTAGATCTTGATGAGTTGAACAAACTTGGTATTCAAAACTTTTCAATTTGAAGTCATTTAGAGTTCATAATACTAGAGTCAAAGTGTTGTTTTTTCATTTGACCAAATTTGACTTGGTCAAACTTGCTCAAATGAGACACTAAATGACCTCAGATGAAAAAATTCTGAATACCAAGTTTGATCATCTCAGCAAGATCTACAATTGTTACATAGCTCATTTTCCCATTTGAGAAAGTTTTATCAAACACTAGTCACAAATTCTTGAATCTCATATAGACTTTCTAAAACTATGTCACACACTTGTGAAATTTGAACTATATTTTGTTCAAACTTTCTTAAATGAAAAAATGGCCTATATAAGGATTGTAGATCTTGATGATATTAATAAATTTGGTATTCAAAACTTTTCAATTTGAGACAATCTAGGGTTCCGAAAACTAGTTTGTAAACGTCAAAATTTAAAAATCACAAATTTAAACCATCCAAACTATCTCAAATGGAAAGTTGACCAAAACAACAATTGTAGATCTTGATGAGTTGAACAAACTTGGTATTCAAAACTTTTCAATTTGAAGTCATTTAGAGTTCATAATACTAGAGTCAAAGTGTTGTTTTTTCATTTGACCAAATTTGACTTGGTCAAACTTGCTTAAATGAGACACTAAATGACCTCAGATGAAAAAACTCTGAATACCAAGTTTGATCATCTCATCAAGATATACAATTGTTACATAGCTTATTTTTCCATTTGAGAAAGTTTTATCAAACACTAGTCACAAATTCTTGAATCTCATATAGACTTTCTGAAACTATGTCACACACTTGTGAAATTTGAACTACATTTTATTCAAACTTTCTCAAATGAAAAAATAGCCTATATAAGGATTGTAGATCTTGATGAGCTGAACAAACTTGGTATTCAAAACTTTTCAATTTGAGACAATCTAGGGTTCCGAAAACTAGTTTGTAAGCATCGAAATTTAAAAATCACAAATTTGAACCATCCAAACTATCTCAAATGGAAAGTTGACCAAAACAACAATTGTAGATCTTGATGAGTTGAACAAACTTGGTATTCAAAACTTTTCAATTTGAAGTCATTTAGAGTTCATAATACTAGAGTCAAAGTGTTGTTTTTTCATTTGACCAAATTTGACTTGGTCAAACTTGCTCAAATGAGACACTAAATAACCTCAGATGAAAAAACTCTGAATACCAAGTTTGATCATCTCATCAAGATCTACAATTGTTACATAGCTCATTTTCCCATTTGAGAAAGTTTTATCAAACACTAGTCACAAATTCTTAAATCTCATACAGACTTTCTAAAACTATGTCACACACTTGTGAAATTTGAACTACATTTTGTTCAAACTTTCTCAAATGAAAAAATGGCCTATATAAGGATTGTAGATCTTGAATCCATGACCATGACTCCATGAGACCCATGAAGCCATGAGCTTGGCTATTTCTACTCATGCCGCGAAGATTGGTGCTTGTATGATGTTTGATGTATGATGTATCTGTATCTTTATCTTATTTGTTGCTTTACTCTTTAGTCTTTCGGCTTAATCTAGATGGATTATGGACTCATAGAGTGGTGTAATGGTTTGCGCACGTATGATATATATATATATATATATATATATATGCTGCTTTTACTCAATATCCGAATAGATATTTGTATCCGACCTTCTCCGAATCCGATTCATACCGTATTCGATACTCATTATTCGTATCCGTAACCGAGTCAATCCGTATTCGTATATGTATCCGAACGCTATCCGTGTCCGAATCCGAATCCGAACAGAAATATGAAAACAAATATAATATGAGTGATATCCGTTCGTATCCGATCCGTTTTCATCCCTACTGTCTACCCAAAAACCATATGTTTTATGTAGTTTCAACACATGAATTTTTTTACACTATAGAATTAAGATCCAACAACCTCCATCCTCCTTCTACCTCCAGCCTTCTTTTATCTCCAGACAATCGCAAATCACAAGATCACAGATTACGAGAAACAATTTTTTTTATGCAAGAACAAAAAAAAAGGGTTCCCAGTCGGCAGCAGAGGTAACTGCAAGCACTAGGGAGGAGCATCATCCGTCGGACCTGAACGCGTGAGCGGCATGGCCTCCGTCACGTCGACGACCCGCTCTTTGGAATGCTATCCCGCGACGAGCACAAGGCCGAGAAGACAGTTGAAGAGAGAGAGAGAGAGGGATAAATTTTTTTGTGTGCTAAAACACACGTGTGTTGTATAGTATTTCTATTTCTTATATCCGACTGCCTGCTGAATCCTTCTGCCCTCCGCTCCACCGCACCCCTCGCTACACCTGCCACAGCAGCCGCCGCCTCTTCCTCCTCCTAGACCTGGACATGACCATCGGCGCATCAAGCGGTGGAACTCGGGAGAGGCGGCGCCGCGCAGGTCAGATGCTGACAGCAATGGAGGGAAGGGCGTAGGTGCTCGGCAGCTCGGGTCCGGTGTGCATAGCCTCAGGCAGGGGCGACAGCGCCAGAGGCCGGGTCTGTCGGCATCGAAGGTTTCGAGGGGTGCTCCCTCCTTGACTCCTCCGCTTCCCTGTTACGCTGCTGCCCGGTCTTGTTCTTTGACCCTGGCCACGGCAGACCCCGTCACCCCGTCGTCGTCTCCCTCATGCCGCACGCGTGGCGCTAGTGCAGCCACCGCACTCGCTACCTACCTTTTCTCCATCCGCCGGCATGGGTGGCCATGCTAATCATAGCAACGCGGCTATGGATTGTGCGCAGGTGTGTTCGTTTGTATCTGGCACTACCAAGCAGGATCATACACAGGTAGTGCATCCCTGTCCCTCTGCCTATCTGCCTAGATGTGCCTTCGTTCATCCATGGCCTTATGAGTTGGGAGCTTCGGCCCCAAACTGATTTGCCTTCATTTCTTCTAATATCTCTTGCTATTTCTATTTGTGGTCGTGTATGTTACCAGCCCAAGAGGCTAAGAGTGTCCATGAGCAATGGCCCTTCCTACAGATGCCGGTCACAGAGCACGAGCGTAGCACACACTATGTGTCGGGTTCATAAACCTGGGGTCCCTCGGGGACCGGCTTCTGCGCCAAGGCTCGGTCCAAGAGTCTAAAAACAACAGGGCAAAGGAACGGTCTAGCAACCGATCGGAAGGCCAGGCCCAAGAAGAGCAACGCTCGCTCCTCGGCTACTTCGGCCCACCTATCCGACCGGAGCACTCAATTCAGGCTTCAGCCGCCTCCGGACGGCCTCTCTGATCGGAAGGCCTGCCTCGAGCCTATAAGGAAAATGGACCCTAAGCCCATTTACTTTGGATTTTGGTGTTTGATGACCAACACAACCAAGTTGGACTAATGAATTTGCAAGTGTTTGTTTTGTAGTCCAACAGGGTGCAAGACTTGACTTGGATAAAGGTGACGTGATGATCCGATGATCAACACCTTAAGAAAGACCTTAGGAGCACAAGAAAAGACCCAACATATCAAGCAAAGTCCAAGCATGAAGATAGGAACCAAGCCGTACGTAAGATCGCGAAGAAACGAGCTCGCAGAGCCGACCGAACGCTGGACCGGACACTGGAAGCGCGACCGGACGCTAGACCGGTGTCTCGGTAGACAGGCGACTGAACGCGAGGACCGGACGCTAGTGGCAACCGACCGGATGCAGAAACACAGCGTCCGATCGAGTACAGAGAGGTTCCAGGCGCGCGAAACTACGACCGGACGCGTCCGGTGGCAGGCGACCGGACGCTGGCAGCGTCCGATCGATGGTTTGCGGCTGCAACGGTCGGGACGACCAGACGCGTCTGGTCAGGACAATTCAGCGTCCAATCAGTAGCAGATTTGCGGAAGTCCGACCCCAACGGCTACTTTCTCAGTGGGGCTTATAAATACAACCCCCAACCGGCCATTTGAGTAGTGTGGAGCTGAGGAAACATACCAAGAGTGTTGATACACCATTTGAGTGATCTCCACATGCATAGTGCTTAGTGTTTTATTAGGTGATTAGCATAAGTGCTTTGCGAAGTGCTTAGGTTGATTAGACCACCGCTTATGCGCTTGCTCTAGGTGTTTGCCTAGTGTTTAAGTGAGGTTTGCATACCTCTTGCCACCCCGTGCTTGCGAGCACAAGTGTTGTACATCAGAGGGGCTTGAAGTCTTGTGAGATCACACCAACCGCGTTTGTGGTGTGGCCGCCACCGTGTACCGGAGGGAACAAGGCCCGCGGCGTTTCGGCCGAAAGCTTTATAGTGAAGACGGTGGGGAGCATCCGGGAGAGGCTTGCCGGAAGGCACGTCGGAGACCCACTTGCGCGTGGGGAAGGCCCGAGGCTATCCACGGAGTTACCCGACCGGGAGCTTGGCCCTTGCGAGGGATTTCTTGCGAGGGGCTCTAACGAGGACTAGGGGGAAGCTTGCGCGCTTCTCGATACCTCGGTAAAAATACCGGAGTCGTCGACGGGAGTTTGCATATCTCTACCTTGCTCTTTAGCTTCCGCATTTACATTGATTACTTTACTATGTTTGCGGTAAAGATAGCAACACACTAACAAAATCATAGTTGCACATCTAGATAGCTTATCTATTGCATAGGTTTTGCTAGAGTTAGAAAAAGAGGCCATAGTTTAGAGTTAGAATTTTAAAGTTGCCTAATTCACCCCCCCCCTCTTAGGCGTCACGGTCCCTTCAATTGGTATCAGAGCCGGTTGGCTCATATTTGGACCTTTGGCTTAACCGCCGTTGAGCCGACGCTATTGTAGAGTGGTTGGGATGGATACCGCTAGGCCTCCATAATTTGACGGCACTAACTTCCCATACTATAAAGCTAAAATGGCTTGCCACCTTGAGGCGGTTGATTTGGGTGTATAGAGAGTCACTAGTGACGGGATGAAACCCATTAAGAATCCCGAAAAACCCACAAAGAGTGACGAAAAAGAAATGCATTTTAATGCTAGAGCTAAGAATTGCTTGTTTGAATCCTTTAGCATGGATGTGTTTAACCAAGTGTTCACCTTAAATACGGCACATGAAATTTGGTTAAAACTCCAAGAGCTCCATGATGGCACAAGTAATGTCCGTGAGCAAAAACATTGTCTAGCCAAGCAAAATTATGATTCCTTTGCTATGAATGATGATGAGCTTGTTCATGATATGTATTCTCGATTGAATCTAATTATCAATGAGCTCCATTCAATAGGATTATTAAAGCTAGATGATGTGGACATCATAAGGAAGATCATCTCCGTTCTACCACAAAAGAAATATGCAAGCATCATCACCATCCTTCACAACATGGAGAACTTGAGCACCATGACTCCGGGCATTGTCATTGGCAAGCTAGTGGCATTTGAAATATCACGTAAGATGGGTCAAGGAGAAGCATCTTCATCAAGCAAAGGCAAAGCTCTCGCTTGTAGCGAGAAGAAAAAGATGAAGGGCAAGAAAGTTGAGTCAAGCTCAAGCTCAAGCTCCTCAAGTGAAGAAGAAGAAGATGAGGATGATGATGATGATGAACAAGAATCAAGTGATGATGATCAATCTTCCTCCACCTCCGACCTTGATGAAGAATCAATCAAACTTATCAAAAAGGTGGAGAAGATGATTGTAAGGCTCAATGTCAAGGGTGTGCCCATCCAAATTCAAGACCTCGTTTTCACTAATCAAAGAAACGAGCAAAGAAAGAGGGGATGCTATGGATGCGGCGAGTTGGGGCATTTTGTGGAAGTTTGTCCAAACAAGCCCACACCCAAGACAAAGAAGAATGCGTGCAAGAACAAAGCCCTCACAACAATAAGGTCATGGGATGATTCTTCAAGTGAAGAAGAAAACCATCACAAGAGACAAGGGCGCAAGCACTCATCATCAAGCTCTTCTCGTGTGTGCCTTATGGCACGAGGTAATGAAAGCCCATCCTCTAGTGAGAGCGATAGTGATGATGATTTGCCTTTTTATAATACAATTGTGCAACAAAATCTTAAATATGCTAAAGTTTGCACTAGTCAACAAAAGAAGCTCAAAAATTTAAAAGAAGAGCTAGGTAGTTCACAAGAAGCATACAAAAATTTGCTTGAATAATATGAAAACTTTGTAAATCTCAATGTTGAACTATCCACTAAAATTGAGCAACTTGAGGCTAGTGAAACAACAAATGCATGCACAATCAATGATGAGCAACTTTTAAAGAAAAATGAAAAATTAAAAGAAAAGTTAGCTAGCTCACAAGAAGCATATAAAAGTTTGCTTGCTAAAATAGAAACCATGTGCAAACATTGTGATAAGCTAACTAATAAAGTTGCTAATCTTGAAGCCGTTAGCACAAACCCCACCAAGGCATCTAAAAATAAAAGTTCTATCTTTAACATGTCAAAAAGGGATGCCTCTACTTCTTGTAATGATTTATATTTAGACTCACCTTTGTGCAACCAAGTTTGTGTTGAGAAAGTTATTGTAGATACATGCACACAAGAGGTCACAAAGGAGAATGAGCAACTCAAGCAAGAAGTAGCTCGCCTCACCAAGGACTTGACTCAAGTAAAAGGCAAGGCGAAGCAAACCCAACTTCATCAAGATAACACCGTCAAGGGAGTGAAGAAGCTTGATGAAGGACAAACCGTGGTTTGTTACGTGTGCCACAAGGAAGGTCACAAGTCCTATGAGTGCAAGGTGAAGAATGGGGGAGGAGCAAAGAAGAAGGTGAAAAAGCAAACAAGCAAGCTCTCCAACACCTACACCAACAAGGTGGACAATAAGGCCTCCGCACCTTATCTCTTGAAGAAGAAGAAAAATGATAAGGTGGTGGCCATCAAGGTGAACAAGCAAGCCAACAATGGGGTCAAACACTTTTGGGTGCCAAAGGAAATCATCTCCAACATGAAGAGCATCAAGAAGGTTTAGATCCCGAAAGGGAAGTAAGAAGTCTGTCAGAGTTCGGGGAATTTGGAGACTTGGCAAAGTTTGGGTGCATTACATGGGGTGCATCATGAAGGACAAAGTCATTGCCAAGTAGGTTAGTGAATACTATGGACCCAAATTTCCCTTCCCATGTTAGGTAACTAGATGTCATTACTTTCAATTAGCATTTATTTCAATTGGTATTGTCTTTCAATTGGTATACTCTTAAAGCATCTAGTTATCTTTTATGCCTAATGTTTGCATTTACATTCTTAAATATTTTGTCATGCATTCAATAGGTATATCATATGGTAGGCTTACTCGGTTTCATTATCAACCCTTGGAGCAAACCTACATGGTTTAAAATTATTTAGGAGCACGGCACATAGCTTGTTTTACAATTAATTATCTAATATGTGCCAAAGTCCAAATTGTAGATAATCTCTCCCAAATATCATCTTTCAAGTGGTATTTTGATACTTAAATCAATATGCACAAATTTTACAAGTATTCAACACTTGTGTGCACAAATTTAAGGGGAGCTCAATCTACAACTTGGATGCTTTGAGACTAACACTTTTTCAAATGGTATCAATTTTTTTTAAAACTTATCTCATGTGTAGTAGTCTCATTGTAAGGAATTTGGAGTCCCCGGAGTTAAGCATCATTCTTTAATTAGCATCATCATGTTGATCTCATTTCATATTTATATGCTTTCTCTATGCATTATATAGATTAAACTCTCTTGTGCAATAAATTGCTAATTATGTATATGCTTTGCTTTCTACCATATGTATGCATACATCTAGGGAGAGCTTAGTCTATATAATGTGAGAGTTAAATTTTGTGATCCATTTCACTCTATACACAAAGGATCACGAAATTTGACCCTCCCTTGAGCTACTAATGTCTTTCTTTTTGGTGTTTGATGCCAAAGGGGGAGAATTTGAAAGACCAAAGGCAAGCATCAAGTTGATGTCTACAAGTGGTAATGGTCCAAGAAAGGGAGAAAAGTGGATTATGGATTAGACTAAGTAATGGTAAAATTTGTAGGAATCCATAATGACACATAGGGACTTTTGTAAGGGCAAGATGGTCTTTGATTGGTATCTAAGTAGGATTTTTAGCATCATATAACATTGCCCTTTGCATTGCATCCTAGCAAGTAGGTAGTTTTTAAATTTCAAAATCTCTATCATTTGCTTCCTTTGGTCGTGTTGTCATCAATCATCAAAAAGGGGGAGATTGTAAGGAAAATGGACCCTAAGCCCATTTACTTTGGATTTTGGTGTTTGATGACCAACACAACCAAATTGAACTAATGAATTTGCAAGTGTTTGTTTTGTAGTCCAACAGGGTGCAAGACATGACTTGGATAAAGGTGACGTGATGATCCGATGATCAACACCTTAAGAAAGACCTTAGGAGCACAAGAAAAGACCCAACATATCAAGCAAAGTCCAAGCATGAAGATAGGAACCAAGCCGTACGCAAGATCGCGAAGAAACGAGCTCGCAGAGGCAACCGGACGCTGGACCGGACGCTGGAAGTGCGGCCAGAAGCTGGACCGGTGGCTCGGTAGACAGGCGACCAGACACGAGGACCGGACGCTGGCGGCAACCGACCGGACGCAGAAACGCAGTGTTCGATCGAGTACAGAGAGGTTCCAGGCGCGCGAAACTACGACCGGACGCGTTCGGTGGCAGGCGACCGGACGCTGGCAGCGTCCGATCGGTGGTTCGCGGCTGCAACGGTCATTTGAGTAGCAGATTTGCGGGAGTCCGACCCCAACAGCTACTTTCTCAGTGGGGCTTATAAATACAACCCCCAACCGGCCATTTGAGTAGTGTGGAGCTGAGGAAACATACTAAGAGTGTTGATACACCATTTGAGTGATCTCCACATGCATAGTGCTTAGTGTTTTATTAGGTGATTAGCATAAGTGCTTTGCGAAGTGCTTAGGTTGATTAGACCACCGCTTATGCGCTTGCTCTAGGTGTTTGCCTAGTGTTTAAGTGAGGTTTGCATACCTCTTGCCACCCCGTGCTTGTGAGCACAAGTGTTGTACATCGGAGGGGCTTGAAGTCTTGCGAGATCACACCAACCGCGTTTGTGGTGTGGCCGCCACCGTGTACCGGAGGGAACAAGGCCCGCGGCGTTTCGGCCGAAAGCTTGATAGTGAAGACGGCGGGGAGCATCCGGGAGAGGCTTGCCGGAAGGCACGTCGGAGACCCACTTGCGCGTGGGGAAGGCCCGAGGCTATCCACGGAGTTACCCGACCGGGAGCTTGGCCTTTGCGAGGGATTACTTGCGAGGGGCTTCAACGAGGACTAGGGGGAAGCTTGCGCGCTTCTCGATACCTCGGTAAAAATACCGGAGTCGTCGACGGGAGTTTGCATATCTCTACCTTGCTCTTTAGCTTCCGCATTTACATTGATTACTTTACTACGTTTGCGGTAGAGATAGCAACACACTAGCAAAATCATAGTTGCACATCTAGATAGCTTATCTATTGCATAGGTTTTGCTAGAGTTAGAAAAAGAGGCCATAGTTTAGAGTTAGAATTTTAAAGTTGCCTAATTCACCCCCCCTCTTAGGCGTCACGGTCCCTTCAGAGCCTACTTCCGACTCCGACCCCGCGTCCCTCCGACCGGGAGCTCGTAGGAGCCCTACTTCCGACTCCGATCTCGCGACCGGGGCTCGTGGGAGCCCTGCTCACCGCTCTTCTCCGACCGGCGCACTCAGAGCCGACTGGAGTCATCCGACCGGGGGCACCCCGTTCGGAGGGCACCGAAAGACGTGCGAAGAAAGGCAAGGTAAGGCTCACAAGTCAAAACCACTGTACCAGGGACCATACCCTGCACAAAATAGTACTCTGCAGCCACCCTGACACAAACAGTATTGTAGGTGCCGACATCTCCCCCTACGGTATTGTAGGGGCCGCTAAAACTCTCATACGGTAAGCCCCCCGCGTGTCTCTGGACATCGATCGCAGTATGGGCACCAGGATTTGCCGTACCGGATGAACATAGCGCGGCTCATCACATGCCACTAGGCATCAAATAATATTTACAGGTACCGGCGTCCATCCTTCCTGAAGAAGATAGCCCGACCTCCCGTACGCATCTGATATTCTACAGCAACATCAACAGTGTTGGGGGCACCTACCATTATCCAATCTTCATCAGCGTGGGCAACAAGGCTTAGAAACATCCGTACCCTCTCCCTCTCACCTGTAAAGCCACCCCCTTCATCTATAAAGGGGATGCGCTCCCTCCAAATAAAGGGAGGTCGACTTCTTCAAGTTCAGACTATCGATAACTCACAATCCCTCAAGCACACGCTCGAATACCTAGCTCGTAGCAAAGTTCCTGTCACTCTCGGCCCTTTCGGTCGGAGCCGACCGGACCTCTTGTACACCCCATCTTTCTCCCTCTCGTTTGTAACCCCACTGCAAACTTCGAGCACCTGAGCTCAGGAATAAAGTCGCCGATCGACCCCGACTGGATGTAGGGTGCGTTGCCCGAACCAGTATAGATCCTGTGTCATTGAGTGCTAGGCCACCTTCGATCACAACGTACAGCAAAACTATAAATATTTACTAGTCGGTCATTTTCTGCACCGACACCATATGTTTGCTTCATTGCCTCAACCAACACAGCCTGGTTCGGTCAGTACTACTTATTTTGCTTGCACCCTGGTTTCAATATCAGTGCTGAAGGGATGCCGAGTTATGTGTGTCTACAGGACTTTACTGCTCTGCATTGGCCGACACAGAATTCCTAATGTCAACACAACAGGCATCCCAAAACAAGTTTCTTCTGGTTAATTTCTTTGCTGCTCAAGGCTGTCACAGCAGAATTACTGAACCTCAGCAACGATTTGAAATAGTAACCTTATTCTGAAAGCCACACTATTAAGGGTCCTTCTGTTGCTTCTTTTCTTCATAGAGCCTTTTAGGCTATGCATGCGTTGCCAAGAAATTTCTCTTTGGTGTCAATGAAATCTGTAACTATTTAGCTGTGACGACACTGCTGAGAAATACACAAGTGTTCATTATGTTATATGTATATTGAGGTCTGCTGGCTAGGTACTACTGCTATCACAGAATACAGCAATGGAAGGATACATAACAATGTCCATGCCCTTGCTAAAAGAACTAAAGAAGTGACTCTGTACCACTTCAAATATTTGTAGGTTGTCAATGCTTGACCATCAAACTCAACTATTGACCACCTTTAATTGATATAGGCTCCACTGCCCATACAAGTGTATATGGGATCAAGACCATCCCGCCTCATTTTCATAAGTATGTTTATTGCTTTACTCTGCTATATACTTCTATAAAACTATTTGCTTGCTTTAGTTGTATTTTCTATACGCATATTCAATTATACCGAACCTCTACCTGAGAAAACTCTATGGATTTGCAGTGTTCACCATATGTATGGTCTATGGATTTATTTGGCCAGTACTAATCTATCCATTACCAGGTTTCTTCTGTTGGTATTAGCTATTAAGTTATATTTTTTTTAAAAAAAACTTGAATATCATGGTAGGATGCTGTTATTCAGCACATAATTACAGCCACATGAATGTAAGTTTGATTTAGTCATTTTCAGATTGAACATGTGGTGCCTTTGCTCTAGATTTATACTAATACAATCTTCCATTTGCTCTGTACCTTAGGCTTTGAAACTCTGGAAGTCTGAATATTGCTCTCAGGCTATGAAACTGTGAAGTCTGAACATGTTGTCTCCTCTGTACCTTAGGCTTTGAAGCTCTGGAAGCCTGAATATTGCTCTCAGGCTATTAAACTCTGAAGTCTGAACATGTTGTCTAAGGCTCGATTTGTAAGAATGAAAAAAAAAATTGTATTCTGTGCTGAAAAAAAAATCTGCTTCCAAGTTAACTTCACATTATGTTATTACACCTCCTAAAAAAATACATCCATGTTGTTCAATTCAAAGCTTCTTTGTTCTCTAGGTTCATCCAGTACTTTAGAAATTTTTACCTTCACTCTTAATGTCTGATCATATATTTTTCTCCCTTATTTTCATAAACAATGTCTTTGATGTTTTCAGGTATGACCTTTCAGGTTGCTATAATTGTTGATGAACTGATGATTTACAATACTATGTAAATTGTATGTTCCAGTTAGATTATATCCACAGCAATCAAAGATGACTTACAGATTGTTGCCTTCATTGTACCAAAATTAGTGGATTGTTTATATTATAATACTTGAAATGGCAATGGGTGAAATTTTTGCATTTTGGTCCCTTTTAAAAACATTTTTTATAAATAGCTTCCTGTCGAAACGTTTTCTGACAATAGACCATTTTTCGGCGTATTAGGACACGACGCCAAGGTATGAGGCTCGGCGCTGTGTCAGACAACGCCGAACTTTTGCCACGTCAGCGCGGACTCCCGTCGCAGTTGCCACGAAGGCGTTGGGCCCCGCGTACCTCGGCGCTGTGTTACTTCACGCCGAGTCGCAGACCTCGGCGTGGCACTGCTCGACGCTGGAGGTCTGGGCATTCCACGCCGAGTTCCTGGCAGGTGGCTTGCTCTTTATTTGGAGCAGACAAAACCAGTGGGGCCAGGGGCAGCGTGTGGACAGCATTAGCCTGAGGTTTGGACAGGGCAGACGGCAGAGGCGTGTTGGTCGGGTACCCGGGATGGCATGGGTCATGAACAGTGGCCGGAACAGCTTCTCTCCGTGTGAACCCTGCTGCCCTAGAGTAAAAGCCAGAGCCTTTTGTCTGTAGGACATCCACAAAGTGTGGTTTTGTGCAAAGAAGTGTGGTTTTGTGCAGCGCACACTGCTTTCGTCGTTTTGGTTTGGCGAACACCGAAGCCATGGTTTTTGTCCAAGACACACTTCACATGGTAGAAAAACTTCACATGGTAGAAAAATATCTCGTAGTTTAGGAAGGGAGGGGGAAGAGTAAAATGTAAATGGATGCCCTTTGCTGCAATCTGCGTCTGTGAGAGCCCTTTGCAGCTTATAGTACTTGCAAGTGGCACAATATGATTATGGAAACACAATATTGATTGATGCCTGAACTTGCTGCCTCGTACGGAAACACAATATTCTTATGGTTGACTTTTTTTATCAGGTCATACGACTAGACATTTTGTTGTTTTAGAAAAATACCATGATTTTATGGAATACTTTGGTTTTGAAAACGTAACGTTGTTTGGATGTAAAGAACTTTGTAGTTTTGACGGTAATAACTTTCCTATTTATTAAAGTTTACATGATCAAGTATTCATTTTCAGTTACCTTATTTTAAAGTTTAATTTTTAAATTTTTCAAATGACCACAGATGTTGATCTCTATCAAGTTGTAGTTTTAAGTTAGAACTACAACTTCATAGTTGATAACTTTTTTTAATCTGAGATTGTTAGAGCCTTAAGTATTCGTTTTAAGTTCTATAATTTCAAATTTATTTTTTTGATTTTTTCAGACAATGTTTAATGTTGATGTAGTCTACATCTAAAGTTGTAGCTCTCAAATGTTCTACGACTTTGTATTTGATAATACTTTTATCTGGTCGTTTTAAATTCTTATATTTAAAATTTAAATTCTTTGAATTTTAAAATACAAAAAAGTTTGTGATACAAAAATAGTTATTAGATTTGTATTTACAAATATACCCTGATAATTAAATTTTTGGCAGAAATGTTACACTATAATAAAAGGAATTACGGTCAAAGTTTGATTTTAGAGGTCGCGTCAAGTCGAATTATATGCTTTATATTTGAGTATAAGAAGGCAGTATATCTATATACAAAGAAAAGTTGCGGCAAGAAAAATTACGGCGATTCTAGAGCACTGCTGGCCGCCGATTAGAAAAGGCGGAAAGGCCGAAGCTGCCACCCACATGTCATGACACCACGACATAGCAACAGCACAGGGTTCGCTTTAGCATGCCGAGCACGTAAGAGCCTTACGAGCACGTGTCCGGGAGCCGTGGAGATGCAACGAGAGGTCCAACTTGCCGGACTCCGAGGGCCCCACATGGCAGTCACCAGCCTCTCTTCGCCACCAGCCACGAGCACAGAATACACCAGCGTCGTCTCAGATCAGATTTTGCTTCCCTAGCTGTCCAATGCCGAAAGTGTTAGAAACAATAATGCCGTACTCCTAGATCAGGATGTGAAATAGCATGGCTCGGCTTTTCACCATGCTGAGAGTGGCTGCTTGCTTTTACTCCAGGGCAGCCGGGTTCACACCATCTGTTCGCGCTGATAAAAATGCAGCCAACCATGCCATCCCGGGTACCCAAGACCAATACGCCTCTGCCCTGTCCAAACGACCAAACCCTAGGTACCAATGCTGTCCACACGCTGCCACCGGCCCCACTGGTTTTGTCTGCTCCAAATAAAGAGAAGCCACCTGCCACGACTCTCGGCGTTGACTACCCAGACCTCCGGCGTCGAGCAGTGCCACGCTGAGGTCTGCGGCTCGGCGTGAAGTAACACAGCGCCGAGGTACGCGGGGCCCAACGCCTTCGTGGCAACTGCGACCGGAGTCCGCGCTGACGTGGCAAAAGTTCGGCGTTGTCTAACACAGCATCGAGCCTCATACCTCGGCGCCGTATCCTAATACGCCGAAAAATGGTCTATTGTTAGAAAATGTTTCGACAGGAAGCTATTTGTAAAAAATGTTTTTAAAAGGGATCAAAATGCAAAAATTTCACATGGCAATGGCATCTACTTTTATGCTTAATTATACTAGCTTGCACTGATTAGTGCATTGTTGTACTAATGTTCACTGTGTAACTAAAACACTATTGAAGTAATGTGATTCTAGCCCTATAGTGATTCGCATTGTTATAATTGTTCCTTTTTTTAGACGTCATAATTGTACCTGTGTGAACCACAGTTGCCGAGTTAATATTGCCTGTATTGTTTGTCCTTCATTTCGGGTTCCACAGCCTAAAATGACATGTCATGCTTTTGTACATTGTAATTATGCGTTCAATATGCTATAATTAAACCTGTTAAATGTCCGCTTCATCCCACGCCAAAGGATTTCGAGCCTCTACAACCATCATCAAACTGTGTGCAAACAGAATGAACAAGTTCGCGGCGAACCGCAGTCTCCCATCACGTCTGCGCGCGCAGCGGAGCGCGCGTCACGTCTTAGTTTCTACTCAATTGGAAACATTGAGAGGTAGCAGGGCTAATAATTAAAAGCAGCCTTACACCAGAGCACTGCACACCGGCCGGCACTAGTCTCTATCACGCACTGATCTATCTACGTCGTACACCAAAGGCCAATGCACCGGCCGGTAGTACTGGATCATCAGATCGATCGAGAGGCACCAGCATCACACAGTCTCAGATCACGCACACAGCCAGGAGGTAGCAGCTAGCGTAGGCAATGCAAGTGGTGGAGACTGAGGATGGCCAAGTCTTTTCAATTCCGAGTGTGTCGTCCGGTCCCTGCTGCCATTGCTGGTGGGCGTCGTGGTGCTGCTCCTTGTGTGCCCCAGCTGCGCCGGTGACAACGTGTATCCAGCTGGGCTAGCTCAACTTAACTAATCAGCTTAATTTGCTAGATCAGTAGTACGTACAGTGTAATTATTGTTAATGAATGAAATGCTGTATACTTGCTCCCTCCGGTTTCCTAAAGGACGTCGTTTGAGGTTGTCTTATTAAGTCAAATATTTTAAACTTTAACTACAAATAAATTCTTTTGGGATGAGTTTGAAAATATAAAAGTGACGTAAGTAGATCCATCTCGAAACGTAGTTTCATAAAAGTATATATTAAATATATTTTATAAATATTTTAAAGCAAAAAGTAACGGTCAAATTTGTTTTTTTTAGACCGTGCCACCATCCAAAACGACTTCCTTAAGAAAACCGGAGGGAGTACGTACCATAATTATGTATATATGCATGTCCGTACGTGCAGGCGAACGTCCAGACCGTCGACAGCGCCGGGTACGCCTCCTTCATGGTGACGTTCGAAAAAAAACGTGTGTGAACGCCACCACCAAGGCGACCTCCGGCAAGTGGATCAACAAGCATCCCGTCTTGGAGGAGCAGAAGCCATGGCAAGGGCGCCTACTGGCTGAACATGCTCATGAAGGACACCAGGGGGAGAATCAGTTCACTCTCGCCATACGCTCCGACAATATGTACCTCTCTGTGGTTTCAAGAACAATCACGGTGAATGGTTCTCAGCGCTACCGGCAGAATCGTCGTCGCCAAGGGACAAGGGAGACGAGTGGACGATCACGTCTTGAGCAGGGACAGATCTAGCGGTGGGGCAAGGGGGGCTCAAGCCCCCTAACGCCGATGATCCCATGGAGCTCCCTAAGAATATTTGTCATGGCTGCTTTGAGGAGGAGAGACTGGAGATTGAAGGTGACGACTTCAACCCCCCAGAACTTTCATCCTAAATACATCGCCGTGAGTGGTGGTGCTGCTGCTTGCATGGGGGGCGAACTCTGACATTGTTGATGACCTCCTCCGGCTGCAGGTGGCGTCGGGCGAAGTAGACTCCGACGACTGCGAAAGTGACGAGGATCCCGACGCCGAAACCGGTACCTATCTTCTCTACTGTCAACAGCCTTGTGGTGGCAGCTGGAGGCATACCCATCGACAGTGTCACCATCCGCCTCCTCTCAGCGTGCACGTTTAGTGGCGACAAGGTGGCGAGAAGCTGTGCCTACGTCGAACACTGGGTTGTTGAGCACTGGCTGGACTTATATATGGAAAATTCTTTCTACTGCTCCTAGGTACGGTGTAGCTACTGGTGACCCCCTCACGACGCCCTTAAGAGCAAGGCTAATAATACAGCCGGCTACTGGCGGTAAGGTTTCTTTGTAGCCTTCTTTCAACCTACCCAGTTAGTTCTTCACTATTAATACATGGTCCTATCTCTCTCACAAAGTTTTTTTGTTCTTGTGTCTAAATCGACTGTAAGCTTATAACCTACTTCTTCTCTCTCCTCTTCTCTATCATCCATATCATCATTTGGCCAGCTTACATCATGCTATTATACTGCTCTAAGGTGTCGCTCGCCTTCTTCATCCTCGTCGCGTGTGAGGCGGAGCGGTTGCAGCCCATAAAAATAACAATCGGCCTGTTCGCTGGTTGGTTTCTGGACTGATTTAGACTGACGGGTGTTGCTCTGTTGTGAGAGAAAAATAATGTTGACTGCCTGGTCAGCGAACGGGGTGAGTATCTCTGGGATTCTCGAGCCCCGCAGGTGGTCCAGGCCGGCGCCATCAAGTTGCTCGTCCAATGGGCCAGGACCTCATGCGCGCTCCTCGCATCGGACAAGTATGGCCGCAGCGACCGAACCTGGCGCGACAACACCGAGGCCGTGTAATCAAAAAATTTGTTGGCATCAAGAGCCTAGACGAGGCCCTCTACGGTCTCCACCATCAACGCTGTGCTTAGACTGACCACACCGTTGCGGTGCCGAAATCAGCCAAAGCAAGAGTATTTTATTGATTCAAGCATCAAGGCAGGAACATGCGTCGAGTAGAGTTGGGCCCAAAATGTCCTAAAACACACTGATGTACTCTTCTCTTTAGTGGGCCTGTGACGTGCTGTGTCGTCGTCTGAATGGCCAGCGGCTGAGTTAATAATAAAATAAAATTTCCAGAAAAAATAATAGAATAAAGTAGAATACAATCATTGGCCCCGTTCGCTGGTCTAAAACTTAGCTGAAACTGGATGAAAAACACTGTTCTAGCTGAATTGTTGTGAGAGAAAAACACTGTTCCGGCTGAATAAAAAAGCCGAACAAACCGAATATAGAGTAAACCGAACATGGCCATTAAATAGTCCATTTATGTTTCTGTGATGTAATCCGGTCATGAGTGGCTTATTAAAGACTTGGTGCTATGATTTGGCAAGTCTGATGATGTCTTGCTGTTTGTTTCGTTAACATTGGTGATAATTGTTTTCATGCTTATTAATTAAGTTGGCCTCGGATGTCCCATCAATCAGAGAGAGAACAGAAAACTAAAACTTTACTTTTGCGCTGTCAAAGTTCAGATTCCAGACCCCTAACCTGGAGTAGCCTACACACGTAGTTCAGGATTTCAAGGTGCATCTATCACCGTCAACCATCACTCGTAACTCACGCACGATAGAGATTTTGCTACTCCTCTTGATATTCTGCAACCGTGCACATTCGTGGCATAGGTTCAATATACGACAAAGATCCGCTGATCGGCTTGGTTTATATTAATACGAGGATAAACAGTTACATACACGGGTTCAGTTCGCGCCGGGAGCCCGAACAGAGTTTTGCGACGAGGTTTTCAAGGTTGCCCTGAAATGCTCCCCACCCCTGGCCCTGGCTGGTAGCAACATACAGCATGTTCGCTTGGGTATAGTGTTTTACTCTCACAACAAACCAGCACCGACTAAGCTTATCAGCCCAGAAACCAAACAGCGAACAAGCTGGTAGTATTCGGCTTAAACTCAAATTTACACACACAAAAAAAGGCATGGCTTCTTGATGTCCATAGATTGATTCGTCTTGTTTGACACCTGCAGATTCCACAACGGCTGAGGTAGTAAGCAACAACTCTGACACTGTTGATTCCTTATAGATGTTTTACTTTTCTTCTTTATTTACTCCTTGCCTGCAACAGAGATTATTGTATCGATCATGCAAGGATAGTAAAAATCAGTCGATCATGCAGGAAACCATCAGATTATATCATAGCAAAGTTTCATCGAAAGCAAAATGCGGAATCTATGCTAAAGAAATGCCACCTCAAGGAAGTTGCTTTGAGAGTAGAATAACTTGTCTCCAAGAAGGGATCAGCCATAATGATGTGATCATGCAGAAACCATGGTTTTCTTAAGCGAGCATCGGGTTAAAAATGTTGGGAGAAGTAGGCAAGCATTCAAACTCTGAATGAAGCCCACGCCTTTTAATCAAGCCCACTTCATGACGCCATGAAGCAATTGCTGTATCCGGTTTAAACTTAAATTTACACACAAAAAAAATTTGGCCTGGCTTCTTGATGTCCATAGGATTCGTCTTGTTTGACACCTGCAGATTCCACAACGGCTCAAGTAAGCAACAACTCTGACACCGTTGATTCCCTATAGATGTTTTACTTCTCTTCTTCTTTATTTACTCTTTGCCTGCAACAGGGATTATTGCATTGGAAGCGTTATGGGTTATCATAACAATCAAACCAATATAATCTGACATAAAGCAGAAAACATATTAACATATACTACATAGACAAAGAATCAGCTAGTTGCTAAATCTGCAAATAATTTTCATCCATAAGTGACACAAGCATTGTCATCATTTAACTTAATTTTGTTTTATGATAAAAAAATGTTTATTGTGTTACAAAAGTTCTGGGAAAGCATCATTTGAACATTGAGCAATTATTAGTGTGCAACGAAGTAGGGATGGAACCATGCAGGGTGCCTGCAAGCACCCACCGTCAGCAGGCGACTGTCAGGTGTCAGCGGAATCAACCAATCCACCAATGCTACGGTTCGGGATTTTCTTAGCCAGCATGGTTGAGATTTCTACCTAAAACTTTTAGTGGTAGACAGTAGGATTTTGGTGAGGTGCAAAAATAACTTTAAAGGGTCATGACTTACGGCATGCATAGGGAGGGGATACAGGGTTCAGCGGTGGGTATGTGTGAGTGGATCTCTAAGTGTGGAATACATAGGTCCCAACATGTCAATTTCATTAATCATTGGGGAAGATGGGAATACTTTGTGCTGCAACAACCATTTCGATTTGCAAGATGGACTTTTTTTTTAGAGTTCAAGGGCCAAAAACAGCCCTGGCCTTTTACTATTAGTAATAGACCAGATATCCACTACAGCTCAGTTTAATCACCAAAACACCTAATACCTGCCGGTATCAGGGCCAAACAACTTTAAAGACAGCAGCTAAGAACAAGATGGACAAAGTTTCTACCTCAGAAAAGCACCTCACAACTTCCTAATAGCATACAGTCAATTTATTTATTATTTGAACTAGAACTCAAGGATTTGATGTCAATTCGCCACTTAAGAAGCGGCACAGGAACTAAAATAAGAATTCCTGGCCTTTATTCAGTGTTACCTGGATTTGAATTAGGCCATATCTTACTCTAATGACTGAGGAAGTAAAACAACAACAGTTTGCAGGATTAAACAAATGTATTGGTGAATTTTAGCCCAAACCAGTTCACTATATATCGGTAATGAAAACAAAGGAACGATGGAGTAGGAGTGCAGTACTAGCCTCTTGCTCTTCACGCTGGACCATATGAGCCTAATAGTTTCCGAATACTTGCCCTCTGTTACTACAAGCACATAACGCAAAGCAGATTAGCTAGTACAAAAAATGAATAATTATGCAAAACGGTGTAGGGAAATGGGTGTGGGGATGGATACCATTGAATGCGAATACAGCAGCCGAAGATAAGGTGGATGAGGCTACAAGGACCTACAGGTGCAGGACCATACAGGCTGCAATCATCGGTTGCTGGAGACCAGGTGCCACCAGTGAGCTGTTGGTGCACAAGATTGTGTTGCCTTGGTTCAAGACAGACGACACTGTCACCCACAGGGGTAGGCAACGCTTTAGGGGCAACACTCAACTTCCTTTCTGAAATGAACAAGGTATTGCCTCCGATGCTTGTTATCGGGATATACCTTTGCTGGATAAGATCCGTGAGCTTGAAAACTACAAAGTGAAGCATGTCGAAATCTTTGTAGCCAACCACCAGGATTTCTGAATCACATTCTACGAGACCCATAGGAACATCGAGGTTGCCTTCTGGGAGTGTGGCAATCAACTTTGGCAGCTGTAGCTTAGAACCGGAGCCCATCCCATCATTCACAGGTGGATCAATCTGGAAAACCTGGACATCGCCATATGATTCCCATTCGCCAGTAAACTCCGATACGCCAGATAATGCGACGTCACAAGCCGTGTACAGTTTGCCTTGGAATGACAATGGTGGAGGAGATGCATATTGGTACATCCAGGTTGACACAGTCCATTGCTGGTCCAGGGCCGTAGCAAAGGCTACATGGTTTACCTCATGAAGAGCAAGCATAACGGTGATGACCCCACCGCTGAAGGAAGCAGAAGCACAGATTGACTCCGCGAGCCTTTTGACCCTGTGTGGCGCAGGTAAGGTATCCAGCAGTGTGCCTAGCTGCGGGAGGACGGTTGCGAGCGGTGGGAGCTCAGCGATGTCGCCAGTGAAAGGGTGGACGAGGCGGACGGCACTGTCCTGGTCCCATAGCAGGACGAGGAGGCCGTGGACCGAATCGACGACGCAGTGGTCGCTGAAGAGAGGGATGTGGGCCCGGACAAAGGTCCCCGTGTCGAGGTTGAGGAAGCGGATGTACCCGCGCAGGTGAGGGTGGCCGGGGTGAAGGCCGTGGCCCTCCGGAAGCATCATCCAGCGGCGCGGGTGGAAGCGCGGGTCGACGACGCCGCGACCGCGAGGGGAGGCGGTGGCGGACCGCCAGCTGCCGCAGACGGCCCGGAAGCGGACGTAGTCCAGCAGGTCGCCGGCGAGCACGCGCGACGAGACGAGGCGGATCAGATCCTCGGGCAGTGAGGCCCAGCGCTCGGCAACGGGGGTGTCGTTGGACCCCGGTGCCGGAGGTGGCATCTTGAACCCAGCCCTCACTTGCCGATCCGATTGCAATGGAGCGGCGCGGCTGGTTCCGGTCACGCCCCCGCACCTCGAGGACGCGCGGCGATGCGAGGCGAGGGGAGTGAAGAGGCGGCGGCGGGATCTTACGGCGGCCGTGTCGAATCGGTGGGTGGGCGTGGGGCGGCGAATGCGGAACGCCCGGGGGTGGGGAATCGTGTGGCTTCGTCGCAACGAACGGACGTGTGCGGGAAAGCGAAACGCTGCGTCCTGCCGTCACCGTTTGCTGACTCGCTGATGATGATGATGCATCTTCTGAAATCCTAAAACCTCGCGTCTCGCGTGTGGTGTAATGGTCCAACTTGCACCTGTACATTTCTTTTTGGGCCGTATCTAAAAAGCCCAGTTAATTTAGGCCCTAAAATCTGCACCCAGGTTGTCTCATGGGTTGTCAGGCCAGGTCTGGGCTGGGCTAAACTTTCTGGTAATTTTTTTTAGCACAGGGTTCGGGTTAGGTTATACGCCCATTTCCTTCAAGGTCTTGGACTCTTGAATGGTTCCATTTCCATCGACCTCACTAAAGAATGTAACTATGTTGGGGATGCAGGTGGCTGTCCATTATGTCAGAACGGAGCTGAGGATATTAAACACATGATCTTCACATGTGACCGAGCGAAAAGTTTGGCGTTCGCTGGGTATTGAGGAGAAGATACAGCGCCTAAGATGATTGACCGTTCGGGCTCGGTAATCCTTGAGGAAATCTTTACAGGGGATGATCAAGTTCATACTCTTGAGGTGGGTTTAGCGGAGTTAGTCATCACAGCCGGCTGGTATATATGGTGGGAGCGTCGACAATTGGTCCATGAAGAGACCGTCCAGCGATCGTCAAGGTCTGCCATGGCTATTGCGGCACTTACCAAGAATTATAAATTGGCAACGAAGAAAGCTTCAGTTTTAAGGCAGGGGTGAAAGAAAATTCCAGAGGGTAAGGTCATGGTGAATGTTGATGCAGCTTTCGATGAAAATGGTGGCTACGGCAGTGTTGGCTCTATTATAAGATATTGTTCTGGAGGTGTCTTAGCAGCAGCCCACAGCTTCGCGACACATCTTGTTGATGCATCGATGGCGGAAGCTTATGCGCTGAAGGAGGGATTGATGCTAGCACAACACATAGGGTGCAACCGATTAATCATCCAATCGGATTACATGGAAGTGGTACAAATTATGAAGGATAGAGGCTTCTCAGCGAATTCGGCAGCTGTAATATATGATGATTGCAATATCATATGGAGTGGTTTTTAAGATATATCTATTGAACAATGTAGTAGGGAGATGAATCAGGTGGCGCACAATCTAGCTAGAAGAGCTCGGCAATATAAACAAACTATACTTGGGTCGATGAGCCCCCTAGCTTTATTTTAGATTCCTTAACCAACGATGTAACTATCTTGAATGGATAAAGCTTGCCGTATTGCTTAAAAAAACATGGTTTTTTAAGATTGTTTGTCCTTTGTAGGTTCACGAGCGGTATATGACTGTCCACCTGCTACCATTGTCTCAAAGAGAACTATAAAACAGTATTACTATGGTGGATGACGGATGAATGATGCTTATTATTCTCACCATATTTTGTCGCGTTGCTCTTCATGATTGCTAAAACTTTAAAGCCTCTAATTTTATGTTTTTTTTCTTACGAAGTGTCAGCAATTTGATAAAATTGTATCAAACCTATGTAACTCGTCAAACTTCCATTTAATGGTACATAGTGATAGATGGCTAATCTCAAGTACAAATTTGTTTAGAATTTACATTTCTAGAGCTATATGGTTTTAATCTAAAATACAAAGTTGCTCAGATTTATGTCAGAATTATTCCCCCCAGCTCAATTGTGTAATCTTCATCCTTCCTAGAGATACCCGTAACACTAGCACAGAGAGACTGAACTCTCCGATTGCCTTTAAAACATCTTGATGGTTAATACACGCGACATTTTAATTAAGATCATAAAGCTCATAACTAAGTGTGATCAATTGACCATTCATGCTACTATGTCGCTATCTTTATTTGCATCGCCCTCTACCAAGCACGGAAGAATCTCCTTTTATCTTTGTATACGCTAAACTAAGGACTAATTTGTGTTCCACGCTCTATTCAAATGCATGACACCAAAAAAAGGCATAAAGGCAAAGACCGCTTCATCAAGCTCACCTGATTCAAAGCGGGCGTTTCGGATCAAAGCAAAAGAAAGTTTGAGAACTTCAAATGTAGTACAAATCCATTGAGAAACCAAAGCAAACAAAAAAAAATCGAATCAAATTCATAATACACGTTGTTTTAATCAAATTCATATCGAACAACAACCAGAAGCATCCGAGCCGTTGGCTTTGCCGTTTTTAATCCTCTCTTGGAACACTCTAGAACCCCAGCCGATTTGGATTTAAACCCGGGTCTGGGATCGCGTCGCTTCTCATCATTTTCCCCTCGTGCGCTCTCTCGAACCTTCCAAAGCACCCCCGCGAACCCTAGTGAGCTCGGAACCCTAGCCGCGCGCGGATCTCGGCTTGCTTGACCCCTCCTCCACGCCAGCCATGGACGAGGACTTCGAGATGCCCCCCGCCGGCGCCGACGAGATGATGGGCGACGACGAGATGGGCGACTTCGGCGGCGACGAGGGCCCGGTGTTGAAGGTGGGCGAGGAGAAGGAGGTCGGCAAGCAGGGGCTCAAGAAGAAGCTGCTCAAGGAGGGCGAGGGCTGGGAGACGCCCGAGGTCGGCGACGAGGTTGAAGGTCCGGTCTCCTCCTCCCCCCCGGTTCTTCCCCCGCTGCACTTTTATTTCTGTTGGTGTGATGCTACGGTCAGTGAGCATTCGCCCAGTTCTGGCTGGGAGTTAGCTCACGGAATGGAATTCGGATTCTCTTTGGTGTTGTGTCAATTTATTGTCCCTTGATGATACTGGATGATCTTTGAAGTACCTTCTCATCTTGTTGTGGAACATGTTTAAACTAGTGAACTCATCCTTACTTACTTACCCATGATGATATTTCAGTGCATTACACGGGCACACTCCTTGATGGAACAAAGTTTGACTCAAGCCGTGATCGCGGAGACCCCTTCAAGTTCAAGCTTGGACAAGGTAAATTTCTTCCTCCCCTTGAGGGTTACTTACCCTACTTCTGTGTCTCATGTTTGGATTTTGGGTATGGATTTGGAAGTAGCATTAACAATGTGATGGTAAAAACAGTTTCGAAGTTACCAGTCTTTTGTTAGTTAGAGAAGTGGTTCTAATCACTTTGTCAGTTTTGTTCCATAAATATCATGGATATTGCCAAGAATCAGGACATTGAACTTTTACTGTATCTATGAAATTGATGTGAAGTTAATGTTGAAGCTGGTCAGTGCTTGGTTATGGTATAGCAAATTATCTTGTTGCTGTGTTTCTGTTAGTTGCGCAGCAATGCCTAGTCCCTGTAGATATGTATAACCACAAGCGATGCTTACCTTGGCTATGATGTTTGAAAAAAACATGCTAATGACTGAGTAAATTCTAGCTTGGAGATCATTCTTTTTCTCTCTTTGCCTGTTTGTTGACATTGCTAGGATGGAAAAGTAAATGCTCAGTAGCTATTTTGAAAATGTCCAGGTCAAGTGATAAAGGGTTGGGATCAAGGCATCAAGACCATGAAGAAAGGAGAAAATGCTGTTTTTACCATTCCTCCAGAGCTGGCTTATGGAGAATCTGGTTCACCTCCAACTATCCCACCCAATGCAACCCTGCAGTTTGATGTTGAGCTGCTTTCATGGACCAGTGTCAAAGATATTTGCAAAGATGGTGGCATATTCAAGAAGATTCTTAAAGAGGGGGAGAAATGGGAGAACCCAAAGGATCCTGATGAAGTACTTGGTAATTTTTTGCTTATTGGGACACTTTTCATAGATTGTTTTTTTGGGTTCATATAGCTTATACTCTCATTATTGCTGTAGTGAAATATGAGGCCCGTCTCGAAGATGGTACTGTTGTATCCAAGTCTGAGGGGGTTGAGTTCACTGTAAAAGATGGTAATCCTCTTTACTTATGTTATGTCTTCACATGGCCTGCTGAAGATGTTTATGTCTATCGGTTGTTTTCTAACTAGTGTATTGCCAGGGTACTTTTGTCCTGCCTTGGCCAAAGCTGTCAAGACCATGAAAAAGGCAGAGAAGGTGCTCCTTACAGTAAAGCCACAATGTGAGTTTCTTTTTCAAAGTTTGATTATTATTCTGCAAGTTTCATGTTTAATTCTTCTGAATTATGTCATTTATTTGAACTTCCTAACTTCAAATGCAGATGGATTTGGTGAGAAAGGTAAACCAGCAGCTGGAGAGGAAGGTGATGTGCCACCAAATGCCACTCTGCACATTGACCTTGAGTTGGTTTCATGGAAGACTGTCACAGAAATTGGTGATGATAAGAAAATCCTTAAGAAGGTTCTCAAGGAGGGAGAAGGTTATGAGCGTCCCAATGAGGGTGCCGTTGTTGAAGGTACGATCAAGTGGTCAAGTACTCAATTGTAATGATGCTAGTAGCTGTTGCTTCTCAACTCCTTTCAGTTGATTAATTTATCTTGCACTGACTAGATTATGTTTGCTGTTGGCAGTTAAAATTACCGGAAAGCTTCAGGATGGCACAGTGTTTACGAAGAAGGGGCATGATGAAGAGCCATTTAAATTCAAGACCGATGAAGGTAAGAACCAACATTTTATCTTTCATGTCTGGGACTCTTGGCCTTTCAGTTAAAATAATAATTCAGGAAATGGACTTTACCCTGTGATTCATTTAGAATAACATGTTTCTTTTGTATTATGATCTGTTTCCAGAGGAAGTTATTGATGGTCTTGATCGTGCTGTATTGAACATGAAGAAGGGCGAGGTTGCTCTTGTCACGATTCCTCCTGAATATGCATTTGGTTCAACTGAGTCAAAGCAGGATCTTGCTGTTGTTCCACCTAACAGCACAGTGGTCTATGAAGTTGAGCTTGTTTCATTTGTGAAGGTGCGGATTGACTGATATTCTTCTTTGTCTGTTCTAAATAATTGATCTGTGTGCAATTGCAAAATTGATCAATATATAATCTTGTCACACAGGACAAGGAGTCGTGGGACTTAAACAATGAAGAGAAGATTGAGGCTGCTAGTAAGAAGAAAGAGGAAGGGAATGCATTGTTCAAATTGGGCAAATATGCTAGAGCTTCCAAGCGATATGAGAAGGTACTTCATCTTTCTTTCTGTTCTGTAGTAACCCATATCATGAAAATGCAATTTTCAGTCCTGCAGGGTTGTTCCTACTTTAGCTGACTTTTGTTTTAATCCCAGGCTGCCAAGCACATCGAGTATGAAAGTTCATTCAGTGAAGATGAGAAGAAGCAATCCAAGCAACTGAAGATCAGCTGCAACTTAAACAATGCTGCTTGCAAACTGAAGTTGAAGGACTACAAGGAAGCTGTGAAGCTTTGCACCAAGGTACAATCTAATTCCTGAACGGTCTGTTTAGTGGTGTGAAGTGTGATGCAGTAAGCAGGCTGACCTTGTGATTCCTTTTCAGGTTCTGGAGCTAGATAGCCAAAATGTCAAGGCTCTCTACAGGAGGGTGCAAGCGTACATTCAACTTGCTGACCTAGAGCTAGCAGAGGCCGATATCAAGAAGGCACTGGAAATCGATCCTAACAACAGGTACAGTCTAGGAAATGGATTCTGTAAGGTGTTCTGTTGCCACGACAATACTCTTAAATACCACGCTGATCATTTTGGAACGAATCCCAGAGATGTGAAGTTGGAATACAAGACCGTGAAGGAGAAGATCAAGGAATACAACAAGAAGGACTGCCAAATTCTACAGCAACATGTTCGCTAAGATGACAAAGTAACTGGCACTGGCCAAAGACAGCGTGAGTGTCTTGTCTTTTTTGACTGCGAGCTCCGCTACATTCTGCTTCAGATGTACTTACTACAGATAGATTTTGTGTCTAACGGATTGATTCGTCGCTAATAACAGATGGCCTTTGGGGTGGAGGATGTAGTGAAGCAGAGGATTACAAGCATGCCGTTTTCTGCTGCCCAAGGACTTCGCCTGTTGCTTAACATTTCGCTTTTGGCATACTTCGTAGTCAATTAGTGCGCACGGATGCTTGGATATATGTGAAACTGAGGAACAATTACTTCGAGGATTATTGTTGACTCTGAATCTTTCTGTTTTCTGGTTCTTGTTGGGACCATCGAATGTTCTGTCTTTTACGAATCTTATATTTTGCACAAATGTTCTTAATTTCCTATGTAGAAAAATGCTCCAAATTGGCTAAATCTAACCTAGAAGGCCTAAGAGGAGTGACCACGACACGAAAACCAAACCGGAGCTCCAATTTTAAGGTGGAAACGTTCCATGTACAAGCTCCTGCTTCCCGGTGAACCACCACAGGTGATTCGATGTAAGCAGCACTGTTTGAGAAACGAAGATAACTGGAATTCCACAACGTCTGCAGATCAATGGAAGGACTACTCTGGACACATCTAGTTAATTTACACTAACAAATATATAATAACATACAAACGGCAAACCGAGTTCACAATCCAAGTAGCAAGATGCCAAGATCCAATCATGTGCTGGGACGAAGGTCCTGATATGACTATTCAATCTACTATCATCAGCGTATATATAACATAACGATGGATGCCCCTAGCTGATGCTGGCAAATGGATTACTGTACCGACGAGCAGCAAATGAACGGTACCCACTGCTGTTTCCTTCCCTTGGATTTCTTCTCAACAGGCAACCTGGCGGGAGAGTTCCAGTCCTGCTGCCCTGAACCGTCTTTGGGCGAACCTGGCTTCACCGGCGACGCATTGTCTTTGGATACCCGGCGCCTGAACGACAGTACCCGGTCCTTGGTGCTCGCCTTCCTCTCCTTCTCTTTGGTTTCCACGTTCTTGTCCGCGAGGAGGACCTTCAACGAGACGTGGTTCTTGTCTGAGTCGGTGACCATTTCCTTGTCGGCTATCTCTTCGTTCTGATCAGTAGCTCCCTTCAGGTCATCTGTTGTTTCTATGGTGCTGATCTCCTTTGAGGCTGTATCTTCCATCGTCTCCCTTTCTTCGATGACATTTGTGTTCTGTGCCACTTCAACGGTTTCATCTGTAGTGGTGGTGTTTTCATTATGCTTGCTGCTTTCTGCATCCTCTGTGCCTTGTGTCGTGGCGTTCTCAACAGATCTAGGATCCGCTGTAGTCTCTTCACTCTGCTTCTTGTCTTCAGCGTTGCCTATGCTGGTAGTGTTTTCATTCTGCTTGCCGCTTTCTGCATCCTCAAAGCCTTGTGTTGTGGTGTTTTCAACGGGTCTAGGATCTGTTGTAGTTTCTTCACCCAGCTTCTTGTCTTCAGCATCGCCTATGCTGGTAGTGTTTTCATTCTGCTTGCTGCTTTCCGCATCCTCTGTGCCTTGTGTTGTTGTGGTGTTTTCAACAGGTCTAGGATCTGCTGTAGTTTCTTCACTCGGTTTCTTGTCTTCAGCATCGCCTATGCTGCCCATGGTACCAATGCTGGAAGTAGGGTCAACAGCAGGCTCCCCGATCTTCTCTTCATCAACACCATCACTGGTTTGTGCCACATTGGTCTCGTGTGAAATAGGGTCTGCACTTGTGTTTTCATCCTTCTTCTCTTCAGGACTGTCAGTAGAGGTAAGCAAACTAAACTTGTCTAAGGTGGGACCTGACGTAGTCTCTTCGTACATCTGCTCTTTGACATTATCAGGGCCATGTACCACAATATCATCATGAGAACCTAGGCCCTCGTTAACTTCTTCGTTATGCATCTTTAACTCATTAATGCTGCTGTCTGCGATGTTAAGAGAGAGAGTGCCTGAAGTAATTTCTTCATTAGGCATTTTGTCTTCAACAACATCTGTGATGGTTCCCACGTTACTCTCACCAGCAGTAGCATTATTTTCTCCAGTAGCTTCTGTGCTGCGTGCCCCGTCTATTTCATGGTTTGTTTTTACATCATTCTCATCCTGCTGCTCAACCATGTCTCTGTTACTTGTAACATTGATCTGTTCAGAAGCCAGATTCGCAATGAATTCTTCAATCTGTTCCTTTTCTTCAGTACTACTCATGCTTTGTACAGCACTTATCTTGTAAGAAGTGGTGTCTCCGATACTTTCTTCATTCTGCTCATTTTCCCTGTGATTATCAGTACTAGGAAAAGAATCGGCTTCATGAGGAGCAGGATCTACAATGACATCTTTGTTCTGCTGTTTTTCTTCAAAGTTATCCTTGATAACCATCTCTTTTACCTCATATGAAACAAGGTCTGTACTGCTTTTTTCATTCTGACTCTTTTCGTCAACATCATTTATACTACCGACCATGTTGATTTCATGTGCTGTAGCAGAAGGAATCAAATCCACTAGATCAACTGGAGATGGTACGAGAGTGCCACTTGCCACATTTTCCTGCATGCTGTCATCCATTGTTATGCCAGACGAACAAACATCCTCTGTAAGGTTAGCTGTGGCACCAACAGCAGGTCCAAATGTACTTGATATTGCTCCGATGCTTTCATCTGCAGAATGTGCATCAAATTTCAGTTTGTAAACAGCTACTATACAACTCATACACAGTTACTAAAAGGTATTTGGTCAAAACGTTTCCAGGCCACTGGTGTCTCTGTTGACTAGACTGACTTGTCGTCAACTACATATTGTACTTGTGAAACATTGCATTGTTTATCAAATTGCACTTGAAGTAGGGAGTCATAATTGCACATTAGGTAGAAGATCAAATGATACTTATGACATGAGCAAAGAAATGTCAACTAATCATGCATTACCACTGAGCCCTTTCCACAATTGGCCGGACATTAACACTTTATCAGAATGCAAGTACAACAGAGACATTACTTGATAGCTCAACTAACCAAAATCAAAGTACACTGCTCGATTAAACATTTTTCAGCTTCTTACCAAACTTTTTCAAAAGATTAAAGAAGCTTTAATTCAACATTGTAAAATAAAAAATCAACATGAAATGCAGTACACAAGAACATCCAGAAAGTCCAACCTGCTGTAGGATCATGCTGTCCTTCAACATTGTCTGCCCCTTTGGAGATTGCCAGATGATCTGCCATTCCAGAGGTAGAGTCAGGTTGCTGCTGAGCTTTGATATCATCAGGTATCTCTGAGTGGCAACCATCTTTACCAAGTTGAAGCAAGTCATCATCTGTACCAACAGATTTCTCAGCAGAAGACTCAACAGGCTCAATGTTAGGAACTTTCTCAAATGATTCAGTTAACTCATGCTTGCTTTGCTGATTTGGTTCAGTTTCGTCGCTCAGGATTTCTTCGTTGTTACTTGCAGTAGGATTCTTGTCACCTGAATCTTCCTCCACTACAGTGCTACTGTGCCCCTCACCAATCTCAGTCTGTAGAATATCTTGACATGAGAGACCAAGCTCGTCACCTTGCACAGATTTTCCCTCACTAGATTTACTTTCACCTATGGTGTTGATCATACCACCTTCCCCAGTCACAGCAACCCCATCCTGCTGTCTGACTACATCACTCGTCAGTTCAGAAGTTCCACCTCCAGCTGCATCTGATTCCAGAGGCACAATACTCAAGTTCTGCATTTCATTTTCAGAGATTTCAGAACCGAACTTTGCAGGGTCTTCAGGCTCTGGTAAAACAACAGAAGTGGGAACATCCTGGAGCTGTTCAGAAGTAACTGCTAGATCAGATGGATCCCCATCCTCAATAGGTGATCCTTTTTCAGAGTACTGTGTAGCCACTGTAGTCAGAGTATCATCATCAGTCCTGCTGGCCTCAGAAGTGATTTCAGAAGGAATATTACTGCTACTGATGAGGCAATCTTCAGCAGATTTATCTCCAATGACTTGATGCCCAGCACCATTACCTGAAGGATCTACAAAAGACAATCACAGAGTTATCATGCATCCAGACATATGCTGATATGCGTATTACTTTTAAATGCATCGTAAAACCCATTAGCAAAGACCAAAACATGCATTGAAGAGAGTGTACGCATATAGCGCAACATACTCCTATTTAAATAGCTCTGGACTCTATGACAGTGAAGCTATGTAGCAGCGCAGCATGGGGACAAGTTGGCGAGACGGTGTACTGCTATCAAATGGCAACAGGTGGCCAGCCTCACTAATTTATTGAAGAGGTTTATTATACCAAACCGACTGGTATTAAAGCCAGCTGAAGCTGTTTTGTTGTGAGAGAAAAATAGTGTAAGATTCTAGCTGATAAACCGGCTGATAAGTTCAAGCGAACATGCCTTTGATGTGTAGTATGTGTACAGTTTGGAGGTTACATGGACAGCGAGGCATCCCTGAACCATTATTAACACAAGGATTTGTATTGCATACACTACCCCCCACATATGACAACAAAGTACCCACATTATGCTAACCAAGAGGATAAGAACACGCTTATTCCAGACTCTACTACATCAGTACAATTCCACTGAACCAGAAAGTTCTTGTCTCTACAAAAGAGGAAATTGGGAAAAAGTAAAAGGAAATGCAATAACTTTCCACCAACCAAATCTTACGCAAGACACATTTCCCACTTCAGAAACGAACAAAAAGAAACGAAGAACAGAAGGATTCAGAGAAGAGGGGAAGGAGATTCAGAACGGACCTGCACCTGCACCTGCACTGTCCCCTCCTCCCTCCACCGCATCCCCAGGCTCGTGCGCAGATCCAGGCGAACCACCGCCGCATTCCGTCGCGCCCGCTCCATTCCCATCGGCTCCCGCGCCTGCTCCGCCCTCACCTGGGACGCCAGCCACGAGAGCACGCGTCAGGACAAGAGCCCAGCTTGGAAACAGTCTGACAGTCACACAGCGACACGGCACCACGGACTCACGGAGGGCCGGAGCCCGGAGGCACGGAATCCACAGTACCTAGAAGCAGCTCGCTGCCGTCGTTCTCCCCGGCCCCCTCCTCCTCCGCGGCGGCGGCGGACGTCGGCTTGCCGCAGTGCTTCCGGTGCGCGCGCCGCTGCTTGGCGCTCGGGTGCCCGTTCGGGTACTGGTACCCACACGCGTGGCACAGAACGCCCTCCCCTTCGGCTCCCGCTCCTGCGAGAAAAACCACCGCGCCGTCACATCTCACGTTACAAGGAGAAGAAAAAACCGGCACAAAAAAAAAGAGAAGCAAATGCAGGCGGCGCGGCGGCAGCGAGGGGGACTTACCGGGCGTGCTTCCGCCTCCGCTCTTGTGGGCGCTCTCCATGACGACGGACGGCCCCGTCGCGGCGGCAACGGCGAGGGAGAGGGAGGCGAGTGGGCGGGTTTGCGCAGTGGGAGTGTGTGTGTGTGTGGAGAAGAAGACGAAGGCAAGGCGAGGCGAGGGAGGCGCCCTCACGCCGAGGATAATGACAACGGCGCTCACCATAATTGCGGCGTGGACCCCCACGGAATCCCTGGCCCACACGTCATCGACACGTTACGGTGGGCGCGTCGGACCCGGGGTCTCGGGTCGTGTCGTGACCGTGGGCAGACAAGGGTCTCGCCGTCTCGGGCTCTCTTTCTCTCTCTCTCGTGCGGTTCGCGGCCGGGGAGCGCATCTGGGCCGTCGGCGGCGGCATCGACGGGCCGGGATGGCCCGTAGTGGGACGAACGGGGCGGGGCCCACCGGCAAGGCGAGAGGATCCTTTGCTCCGCCGAGTGGATAACCTGCGCAGCCTTTTGGGCCAGTTCACCCTTTTCACTTTTTTTTTTAACCGCTTCGTTGCCGATGCCGCGACGGCGATGTGCGATGCAATGCAGCAGCGGTGTACCGTGTTTTTGCAGCGGCAAGCTGACAAAGCGCCAACCAAAAACCAACCAGGCCATTAGAGAAGAGAGGCAACATGCGTGATCACCGGAACGTGGCGGCATGTGCCAATTGGGGACACCGGCAAGGACGACCGCTGGGGTAGGCATGTAGCGAGGGCTAAGGACCGTGAATGGTCCCCCCAGTTTGTTCCGTGCGTGAACGGTAACACAACTTTGAATATTCCAAAAACACACTCACACAAAACTTCGAAGGAGCCAACCAATCATCTTTCGTGGTGATGGGTCACGAGAGTTAATTTGATCATTTCAAACATGCTTGAAAAATTTATCCTCCTGTTCTTTGTCAATGCGATAAATATTGTGTGGGGGCTTTTATAGGCCCGACCCCATTGTCCACGTGGGATAGGGCCCTCGAGCTTCTCAAATCCTCATGCTGATCCGTCTTTGCCGTCTACTTTTACTATTTTTCGTTTCACATTTGTACTATTCTTGTTAAAGAGACAAGTAGTTTAGATATATTTATACTTGTAGATAGATGCTCTCTCTCTTTCAGAGCATGCTTAGCACATGTTTCGTTAAGAGGAGTTAGAATGGAATTACACGCTCAACATCACTTCATGGCGAGATGCCATTGGTGATTGGGTGAACACGAACACAAAGCACCGCTACACGGTGGATTGCGCGTATTTGTAACTAAGACACCAATTGTGCGACGGATGTAGCAGCTGATAGCAGACGCTAGCAGTCTCTTGTGCCGAGCACCGACGACAGGCTGGTATAACCAGCGCTTACCCAGCTGTACGCTTCTTCGATGATGTGGCAGAGGATCTCCTGCGGTGTTCAGGAGACCCTGTCGAATGTTCTGCGGTTGCGCTCCTTCCGCAGGTTCCATGGCGTGAGCAACACCGCCGAGTCGAATCCCCTCCTAGCAGGTTTTGGCACCGACTTTCTAGTGCGCAGACACCAATCCGCCAAGGAAGCATCTCCCCGAGGAGAGAAGCCTTGCATACCACCAGCCATACGAAGCAGGCGATACCAGGTCTTCCTTGCAAAGACACACGAAGCCAGTAGGTGATCCGAGGTCTCCATCCCTTGGTCTCACATGACGAAAGTTGCATTTTGCTGGAGGCCATGGCACCAACGCCGCTCTGCAGTCCAGAGTCTGCCATGAAGTGCGATCCAGAAGAAGAACCTGACCTTCGGCGGAACCTTGGCCTTCCAAAGTTCCCTTGCGCCGATCAACGACTACATCCCGGTGAAGAAGGACCGGTAGGCCGAGGAAGCCGAATAATTGTCGTCCGCTGTCCAACGCCAGATAAACCGGTCTGGAACAGTTGTGTGCAATTGCACATTCTCGATCTTCTCCCAGAGCAAGACAATTGCCTGGAATAGGCTGGGCGCGAAGGAGCAGATAGGCCCGTCCAGCAGCCAGGTGTCGGTCTAGAATCTTGCTGACGCCCTATCACCCAGGCGGACAAATACCGATGCCCTGGACATTGCGCCTACGATCCGTTCCGTTTTATCGTGCCCAGGCCGAGTTAGAGTTTCTGTTCGGCGCAACCACTCCCATCTCAGACGCAGCACGAGGCCGAACACCTTAAGATCAGTGATTCCCAGTCCACCGTAGTCCTTTGGTGCGCAGACTCGGCCAGGCAATCTTACATTTGAGATAGATGCTTTCTCGATCGATACAACAAATGGTATTTCCATAATATAATTATCTACCGGTACTTATATTAAAATTATAGAACAGAAAATTTGAGTTAAATAGATATTGCATATCTGTATAGTATGTAATAAGATATGTCAAGATATATTATATACAGCATGCATAATAAACATTAGAAGACATCAACAATGTAATAGTCTAATCTAATTGTTCAAAGTTTGAAATTAACATCCTAACTGACTCGCCATCGCCATATTAACAGTTAATGGTCCACAAACCTGTTGGTTTGGCCATTTCGTCGTGTCCACCCCTCAGCTCACCGGTACCTTGAATTTATGCAAACCAAGGGGATGGTAGAAACGAAGGAATAGGAAACAAAGGAGAAAATATTGGAATAAAGTAGAAACAAAGGGAGAAAATGGAGGAATGCAAATATATGAAAGTTATAGAAAGTGGTGTTTGGAATGTATGAACAGAAAGTAAAAAAAAAGATTAGAAAAAAAATCTATGGTTAAAAACACTAGTGTCAAACAAAAACAAACTTTATTAACTCATTCACTGCTCACCTGCTTGCTTTTATTCTCACCTTCTCCTCCTATAAGTTATGCCTTTACTGTTTACCCTCTATCTCTCTGCCTTTCTTGTAGAACTGCATCAGGGTGTCCTCAACGGGCGACAACGTCAGGTTCAAGTTGGCGTATAGAGGAGAGAACGAGTAAATACAAATAGCTAGCAAGTTATTCGGCGCTAGGCCGCTAGCGCGGTGCTGGAGGAAGCTAGGATCTCATGGGCTTATGCTGCTTTTTTTATTTTGTCAAACAATCACATGCATCTAGGGAGAAAAAATATTTCTTAAATTAAGGGCCCGTTTGATTTCTACGTGCGCTCCTAAAATCTCTGTCACATCGAATATTTAGACACATACATGGAGTGTTAAATATAAACTAATTATAAAACTAATTACACAACTTGTGACTAATTTACGAGACGAATTTTTTAAATCTAATTAGTCCATGATTTGGCAACGTGATGCTGCAGTAAACAAGTGCTAATGACATATTGATTAGGCTTAAAAATCGTCTCGCAAATTAGCCTCATCTATGTAATTGGTTTTGTAATTAATCTATATTTAATGTTCTTTATTAGTATCTAAATATTCGATGTGACATGAATTTTAAAAGCGAATAAAGAACTAAACACCCCTTAATTTTAATACACGAAAGAAAAATACTGTGGAAAAAGAAACCAACCAGTCGGATTTTAAGAGAAGTGTGTCGTGCATATCCTGGTGGCACGCCCTCTCTCCACGTGCTCCTCGGGCATCCGCGAAAAAAATTAACTTGTGTGGATGTTTTGGCTCGTGCGTTTTGTTCCTTAGATCCAAACGAGTGAAGTTATCAAAATACTGGAATCACATTTCTTTAAGATTCCTTTGAGAAAGATTCATTTCAAACGAGCCCTAAGTTGTACCATGTGATTGTTATTACTTAAGTGTTAGGAAATTGTACCACACGGTTGTGAGTTTTTATGGGGTAAATTTCAATACACAGGCCATCAGATTTAAACCCTTTGTTATCTCTAACCAATCCTTTCCGGAGCACGAAAAAGCGTAGGTTTCCTTTTCTGTACGGATGGTCCAGAAACCCCAGAGCGAGGGACGTTACTGCCGGATCTAGGCCTAATTCTGTTGGAGCACGCTTCCTTAAGGCTGTCAGATGGTCAGAGAACGAAACAAACCCGCGGATTTGCCGACGCTGAGCTCCCGATCTCTCCGCCCGTCCGCCGCCTCGTATGCACCACATCACGCTGTAAGTGGTTACGCCAAGCGGGCAAGCGGCGGATCGAGAATTCACCGCCGGTGAACTCGGGGAGCGAAATACGTCGCCGCCTGTGAACTCGGGGAGCGAAATACGCGAGTAGTTTTGCTTGTTTTTTTTTTTTTTGATATAGGAGAAATAGGCAGGAGCGCTGCCTCCTCGCGATAGATCAGTTCGTCAGTGTAACTCTGACTCGAATTACAGTGATGCTTTGCTTGCTAACTTCCTACATAAAGAACAGAAGATGGTAACGATCCTAAGGGCTCGGGCATCCATGGCGATGGCCTTCCTCCCTACTCACTAACTAATCCAATGTGGCATGTGGCGGGCGATGGCCTTCCACCTTCGCGTCATCGTCTAGTCCAGAGAGCTGGTGAACTTGCATGATCCATGGCCTGCAAAACACACATAACAATGCCGACGACGACAGATCAATGCGACTGAATTAAATCAAATGCAGAAGGAAGCTGCACATCTCTTCTCTGGTGAAGAAAGATCAAATATGCACAACGGTGTCTACTCACTTGGATCCTTGCTGGTGGTCTCCGCGAGCCCATTGAAGAAGCAGGTGCCGCCGGCCTGCCTGAACTGCTGCCAGTATGCGTTGAACGCGTAGCTCGCGTGCGCGTCCATCGTGTCCGGCTCGTGGCACGCGCCGCCGGGCTGGATGGCAGCGCACGTCTCGCTTCCCTGCTGGCACGCGTACGCCACCGCGGCCGCCACCGCCGTCTCGTTCGCCGCCTTGCCGAGCACGCACCACGCCGGCGTGCTCTCCATGTCGTCCGCGGGCGGCAGCGGCGGGTACGACGACCGCCGGCCGGTGAGGTCCACGTCGTACACCCTGCTCCCGTTCGGGTAGTAGAGCCCCCAGTGGCGCTCGCTGCCCGCCCCCGGCTTCTGGTCCTCGTTGTAGAGCGAGAAGAGGAACACCGGTACCCTGGCCCTCGGCCGCGCCGGCGTGCCGGGGTTCTTGGACATCCGCGCGGCAAGGTTCCGGTTGTACGTGGCGGCGTTGCGCACGTTGGCGCCGGCCTCGCCTGCGTCGCCGCCGCTCGGCCACCCGGTCTCAGAGACGGCCAGCTTCACGTCCCCGTACCCGAGCCTGCCCATGGCGGCGACGACCGCGTCGAGCATCTGGTCGAGGAGGTTGGTGTAGGCGAGCCCGTTGCCCGGGTCCACGTAGCGCGAGCTCGCCGCGCCCTGGAACAGCGCGTAGTCGAGGGAGATGGCCTTGCGGTTGCCAGCCCACGCGAAGTACGGGTACGCGTCGACGAAGTAGTAGGAGCGGGTTGCGTTGAGGAACCGGAGCAGCGGCCGGACCACGTCCTCGGCGATGTCGTCGCGGAACGCGCCGGCGGACGGCGGGTACGACTCCGACAGCGCGTCCATGGCGAGCGTCGTCCCGAGCTTCACCTTGCGGATCCCGTGCGCGCGGAGGGCGCGGTGGAGGTTCGCCATCGCCGGCACGACGCCGCGCCACGTGGACCCCGCGATGGCGCGGTTCGAGAGCACCTCGTTGCCGACGAGCAGGCGCGACACCCGCGTCGCCGGGACGTGCGGCGCGAGGTTGGTGGCCACCCAGTCCTCCGCGGCGGCGCGGGAGGAGGCCAGCGACGGGATAGCCGAGTTCGGCACCATGATCGAGACCGGCATCCCCGTCCCGGCCAGCGCGCGCAGGATGTCCACGTTGGCGTCGTAGATCTTGACGGCGCCCGCGCCCGCCGCGCGGAGGAGCTGCACGGAGCGCGACGCCGAGGGGAGGTCGTCGGCCACCGTGCCGTAGTTGATGCCGAGGCCGCGGCACCCGTTCGCGCCTGCATGCATGGACGACGCAACGCAACGCGGCACAGATCAAACAAAGACACTTGCCGGCGAACAACAGAGACCATTGGACAGTAGTAACTTGGAGAGACGTGATCACCGTGGCAGTGGCACTCGACGTCGGTGGCTACGACGAGGACACTGAAATGGCACGCTAGGGTGGCGGCGGTGAGCAGGAGGACGGTGGCGGCGGCGTGACATGAGGAGGACGGCGCCATGGTGGCGGCCGCCGTTGTTGCTTCTATTTGTTTGTCAGTTTGTTATACTGGATCAGGTGGAAGGGGGCAATGGGTGTTTGTTTATAAAGGAAGAGGGTTTTTAGGAAGGGGGTTGGACAATTCAGAACGCAAGTACAACAAAATGTAAATATAAGTTTTTCTTGGTGTAAATGTAAATATATCTCATCTGCTTCTACTTCTACTTTTTTTTTTAGATAAAGGATAGTTTATATCCGGCTTCATTCTACTTCTACTTCTACTTCTACTAGACTTATACTACTATAAACGAACGAATGATCTCTTCATAATTTCGACCACACTTTATAAACGAACGAATGAATTAAAAATATATCTTCATATTTTCGACCACACTTTTGAAGTTCCAACGGCAAACGATCCAATGAAGAATATAACTAAACTGGTTTTCGATGTACTCTTATGTTTAATTTAAAAGTCATTGGTGTCAAATCGCCCATCTTTTAAATTAGCTATGTTTTCCTCGATATATACTCATTTCAAATTATAAAATATTTTGGTTTTTTTATACATACCTTTTACTATACACTTAGATATACATTATATCAATATATAATAAAAAATAATATCTAAAAAAAGGGCTTGCTAGCGCTCGAACATCCGGACGAACGGGGCATCCGGACTCATGCGCCTGCAACCGTTTCCCGCGCCCACATGGGGCCCACGCTGTCCCAAACATCACCAACATCGAGAAAGAGGGGGAGGGGGCGGCGGATGCCTAGTCGGCGCCGGGAGGAGGAGACACCGAGGAAGGCAATAGAAAGCAAGTAAGGAGATACAACACCCGATCTACTTTTGAAACATCCAAATGTAACAATTGCAAGATATGTCTGAAGGGGATAAAATACTTGAAACATGCTTCTGAAATATTTGCAAAAACACATGAAAAGCACTTAAAATCATTGTAAAACATGCGCAATATCCAGATAAAACGCTTGCAACATGCAACATATAAATAAACACACTTATAACATACGTCTGGAAAAAACACAGATGAAACATTGGGAACATAAGCTTGCAACATACGTGTACAACTATTGCAACATGTGCAACATTCCGATCTACTTTTGCAACATCCGCATGAAACACTTGCAACATACCTCTGAAACATCTGAAAAACTTGAAACATAAGCTTGCAACATTCGCTTTAAGCGCAATATTTTTGTTTCGGAATGGAGGCTCGTCAGCGCATGAAGTTCACTGGTGTAGAGTTTACCGGTGGCATGGAGGCTACTACCTATAAAAAAATAGGCTGAAGTGGTGGTCGGTGTGGCCTTATCTATTCAAGCGAGCGCCTCATCCATTATTCATCGAGCCAGAAGGTGTGCGAGATTCTGCTAAAAAAAGAGGTGGGCGAGATGCTAACCCAGCTCATCGGAGCAGCTGCTATGGCGAATCAGAGATTCGGAGGCGATGGCATGGGGTCAGCGATGCAGCCGTAGAGGCAACAACAACCACCTCATGCACGATAGCGCATATCCGTTCCCTAGCGTCGTGGCGTCAGGGATCTGGCGGCCGCCCTCAGGCAACCACTGCGGCGCTTCTAGCGTCCGGCTACTGGCGTGCGACCCTTCTACACTCTTGTGGCCTGCATCTCTGATGACCACTGCGCTTCCCACGCCTGGCTGTCGGTTGCCGGCGCGCAAGCAAGGCGACGGCAGCTCCGAGGCCCTCGTGCATGGGAGGAAACGGTGGCTCTAGAGGCCCACATGCTAGCGGGGCGAGCGGCGCGTGGGAGACGAGCATGGCGATGAACACCCGTGCCACCACTCGGGAGGGGAGGCGAGGGTGACTATGGCGTGGAGTTGGTAATCCGTTGTGGCCTTCTAGAGTGTGTGGATCCACCGTGGCCTTATCCACCGAACATATCGCGGCCTTCTCTACCGGAACGGCGAGCTCCACGCCAATGTCGAGCTCTCTACTGGTGAACTCCATGCACCGACGAGCCTCCATTCCGAAACAAAAATATTGCGCTAAAAGCGCATATTGCAAGCTTTTGTTTCAAGTTTTCAGATGTTTCAGAGGTATGTTGTAGGTGTTTTATGCGGATGTTGTAAAAGTAGATCAGAATGTTGCACATGTTGCAATAGTTGTACACGAATGTTGCAAGCTTATGTTCCCAATGTTTCATCTATGTTTTTCCAGACGTATGTTATAAGTGTGTTTATTTGGATGTTGCATATGTTTCACGCATATGTTGCAAGTGTTTTATTTGGATGTTTGCGTATGTTTTACAATGGTTTTTTAGTGCTTTTCATATATTTTTGCAAGTGTTTCAGATGCATGTTTCAAGTATTTCATCCCCCTTTAAACGTATGTTGCAATTGTTACATCTGGATATTTCAAAAATAGATCGGGTGTTGTATCTCCTTCCTCGCTTTCTGCTGCCTTCCTCGGCGTCTCCTCCTTCTCCCAGTGTCGGCTGGGCATCCGCCGCCCCCTCCCCCTCTTTCTCGATGCTGGTGACGTTTGGGACTGCATGGGCCCCATGTGGGCGCAGGAAACGGGTGCAGACATGGGTGTCCGGACGCCCCGTCCGTCCGGACATCCAGGCGCTAGCATTGTGACCTAAAGGTTCTAGAAACATGTTTTCTTGTTCACGTATATTACTAGGAGATAACATAAGATAAGCCTGACATTGCTAATGACAGATTCTGACATTCTATTCTTCGGAACCACAAGATATGCACACGATGTCTCATTGACACAGGGTTATAACGGCCACATGTAAGTGAAACACTAGGTGTCAAATCCTAAAATTCTCCCACAAATAAATGGTCCCAGGTTCAAGGATAACCTCTCCCATATAACCAGGATAACCAAACAATTTAATTAAGTGTTGCAACATTAATCAGGATTTGTCAAGTGAGGTTGCACAAACATTAGAACTTCCTTCTAAGTTCTATGCACATCTTAACACTGTGCACTATCAAGAATTTTACTTCCCTGATGAAATAGGATATGGCATCAGGACAGGTTAACAAGAATTGACGATAAACACTACTAGCACAAAAATGAGTATTTCATAAAAAATAATGAAAGATGTAATATGTAGCAAATTAAAAATTCAGAAACACCAAACATTGGACACATTAAACTTCATGCCATCTAAGTTAGAGACTGCTGCTGCTAGCCTTGAACTTCTAAACAAAAGAGATGGACAGATCTGATACTGGCATGTAAATTAAATATCACAAAACTGAAAATGGCTACAAGCTGTAAAAACTTCTACAGATACATACAGAATAACTCAGGGCAAGCTACAGCCATGGAACCTAAGGTGACCTGATCATTAAATTTTGGAAAAAGTCTACTCCACCCCCTCAACTATGGAAGATGGTCTACATAACCCCCTCAACTATGAAACCGTCTGTTTTACCCCCTGAACTTTCCAAAACCGTCTAATTTACCCCCTGGACGGTTTTCAGCGGCGGTTTTGCTACAGTAACGACGGGTCAGCTACAGTGAAAGTGGGTTTGCTACAGTACCGTTGGTTTGCATTTTCTTTTTTTTTGTTTATTTTCGGTGAATTTTTGAAAAATCATAGTAAATCATAGAAAAATCATAAAATGAAAAATCTAATTTTATTGGACTCCGCATGAGTAGATCTACACAGTGAATATATAATACGGTATTTTTAGTACAATTTTTTTTGTAGCTTTAGATTAATTGGAAAATCCAATTTTGTCTGTAATTAATTGGAATAATTCATAGTTGCAGCTTCTATGGTCCAATTGTAGTGAAATTTTTATGGTACGCTAATTATTGTATGCTTCAACTATAGTAAAAATTTTGTACTCATTGGACTATGTATAACTTAGTTATAGATAAATTCTAATTAATTACAGATAAAATTGGATTTTCCAATTAATCCAAAGCTACAAAAAAATTTGTACTAAAACATACCGTATTATATATTCACTGTGTAGATCTACTCATGTGGAGTCCAATAAAATTAGATTTTTCATTTTATGAATTTTCTATGATTTACTATGATTTTTCAAAAATTCACCGAAAATAAAAAAAAAGAAAATGCAAAACAACGGTACTGTAGCAAACCCGCTGCTACTGTAGCTGACCCGCCGTTACTGTAGCAAAACCGCCGCTGAAAACCGCTCAGGGGGTAAATTAGACGGTTTTGGAAAGTTCAGGGGGTAAAACAGACGGTTTCATAGTTGAGGGGGTTATGTAGACCATCTTGCATAGTTGAGGGGGTGGAGTAGACTTTTTCCTTAAATTTTTGTTTGTGCCATGCTTAGCCCAAACGGTCTGCATACTTTAAAAAACAAAAACTATATGTTCATAAAAGAACATGATCAACCACTACATCTGCATAAACTAGTAAAGTTTATCCTGCTAGTAACATAATCACACAAATGTAAGAGAAACTATCCAATACAAAAGAGAAGCTTAAAAATATACTGTACCAACTTACCTAACAATGAAAACTAGGACTACAATACTATCAGATTAAACAAATCACCTAATTCCTGTTGCATTGCCCTCCAGGGAATAACAATGGAAAAGCCAAACAATCTGATGATTACTTAGTTTGTTATATCACGATAAAACAGAAATAAAATCATTAACATTTCAACTAAAACAGAGCCTCTTCATTAAGCATATAAAAATAATAACCATCTCTGAACCCAATTAATTTCGAGTTTTCAAACACTGCATCATGGATCCATTTGTCATACTGCTCGAAATCTACTTCGCTTCATAACCAGATTTGAACACTTGAACACTTGTAAAAAGTTTTTGGAAAAGACACATGTGTATCTATCGATGCCAATAGCAATAACAGAATACTTCTCAACCATTTCTGACAACCACATCACTAAGAAATGTTCATAGCTCTAGGATAGCTTCTTTATTCTAACACATGGAACCAAAGCAACTAAATACCATAAATAAAGTTATGCGCAACCAAATACCATAAATATAGTTATGCACAACCAAATACCATAGAGAAAGTTAAGCACAACCAACCTGCACACACTCTTTCTGAAGAAATACTACATGCCAGCTAGCACTTGACAAGAAAATACAACATCAACTAAAAGCAAAGTTCAGTATATATTTCATGGTGAGCAAGAAGGCCACAAACAATACAATTTGCTTTGGCGCACACCACTGGAGGTGGAGAGTAATGAAGATACAATCAAGAATTTAGTTTCTTGAATCTGTTCTTGATTGTAAATTGTAAGACTTTGGATACGTAATGAGTACTTCATAAAAACTTGACTTAGAAGTTAGAATAGATACCATACAAAACTTAACTGTTATCTCATTATCCAAAATATACTGGTTAATGTCCTCCACCAGAGAAAACCTCCACATAATGCTTACTTCCACACAGATTTAACTAAAGCATTGAATTTCATGCCCTAAATTAGAGACTATTATGGGTACAGTACAATTTGCAAAGTGAAGGATACAAAGACTGCAGTTGGGTCAATATCCGAAGCTCGAGATAGACATGACAATTAAGACAACGAAACTAAACATGGCTACAAACTACTACTACAAATGTCTGCAGATTGGCACATAGGCATACAAACAATAAATCAGGCCTAACTGCGGCTCTACAACCTACAAAGCAACAAACATAACATGACTTTTTCTTTACCTGATCGTTACAAACTTATTCGTGTCATGCTTAGCCCAAAACGACTTTGTCATACGTCTAATGAGAGGCCCCCAACCTAGAGCTAACGGGCCTAGGGAGGCCCGAGGAGGGGCGCCAGCCGGCTCCAGCACGCCCTAGAAGGGCCGCGCACGCCAGGAGGAGGGGGCGCCGTCGCCCACGCCACCGTCATGTCCCAGGAGGGATTAGGTTAGGAGGTTTACCTTATTAGAGCATGTTATGGAAGGGAGAATCCAATCTATAAGGATCTTCCGTAGTTGCTTGGGATACAAGTCCAATAGGGACTATATATACAAGGAGGGTGTAATCAATCTAATTAAGCAATAAGAGAACAATTATCCCCTCCCCTACCTCTCCTTCCTCTCCCTACGCCGGCTCCCTCTCTCTATCTCCTCAGGCACCACCGCCCTCTCCCTGTGCCGCCGCCCACATCCCCCTAAACCCCTAGCCGCCACCCTACCAAGGCCCCCCTTCCCAGCAGGGCTCTTACACTGGTATCCGGAGATCCAGACGTGATGTAGGCAAGGCCCAATCTTCCAAAAGGTATGATAGCATCGATTGGTGGAGACTCGACGTTCATGATCTAGGCTTCGAACCAAGACTGATTCAGGACCTCCGCAACCGTTACACCACTGCTCCGTTAGTTATCAACCACGCGAACAGCGATTGACCTCGCCGAGAAGGCTTTTCTGCAAGCGAATCGAGAACACAAGCAAGAACGGGATGAACACAATCTGAAATTGCAAATAAATATAAGGCTTATGAAAACAAGAAGGAGTTCAAGTCTTTATTCGAAAGGACTAATCATCACAGGCGATCAAGATCAAGAACTAGGGCCCTGGTTCACAGCAAGCAGCCTTGGCGGCACAATTGTAGCAAAACGATGTCTGTTTCACGAGGAAATCAAGAACTAAACAAAACCCAAACCCTAAGGAGAGCGACGGCTGCTAATTATAGAGTCTTGGGCGTCACCCCCCTGGACGCGCCCCCTAATGGGCCCAAACACGATACACGGTCCAACGGACCAAAAGACGGTGTCGTAGCACCCTGGCAGATTTTGGATGCTGACTTGTTTTGATGATTCCTATTGATTCTGAAGGTCTTTTGATGTGAGACCACTTGTATTGGCTTCCTTATCAAATTAGCTTTCCAACCATATGTGGATCGTTGAAAAATGGAGTCCGAATACGTCCTGGGTGACCAGTTTAAGGCAAACTGGTCCTGGAGGCCGAGACAGACTTGAACTTGAGTTGCTTTGGGCCTCCACCTCGGGGAATCAAACCGAATTAGCCTTGGGCCTTCTTCTTGACTTGGACACCCTGCTGGCCTCCTACCCCTCCATACCATGCGCCAAACATGATCATATGCATGAGTGTCATGTCCTCATCATCCTCCCCTTCTTGATGAAAAAACCGTCCTCGACGTCGATTGTGCTTGAAACTGATCCTGCACAACATAAAGGAGAATGGGGTTGCGAAGACAAAGGGAACTGAAATAATTGTGAGAAGGAACGTGACCATGTTTCTAGGTTTATAACATGTCATCTTGCATAAAAATTTTAGCAAGCATGTAGACTCCATGATCCGAATGCACACGATGTATGTCAACACTATCCTGTAAAAGATTAGAACTAACCAAAGACAATGCAGGAATAGATGGTCTAGCAGACATAGGTAACAACCAACAATGGTCCCCTTCTTGGAAGTGAACTTGTTTCTTTGAGGAACATGAGAAAATATTTGTAATATTATGGCTACCCTCTAAACGATCATAATCTTGTACAACAAAAGGAGAATTCATATTACTACGAACGTATACTCTATGTATCATTATATTGTCCTTTGTTGTTATATTTGTCAATAACATGATATGTGTGTTTAGAAAACCACTGGCAAATCAACATATTTAAAAAGACTCTCCTCCAAACAATCTAGATTACACAAAATCATTAAATTCAATGTAACCCAAAGTATGTAAAGAAGACAACAGTTTGAGCTCATCAGTTTTAGTAGCAATATGAATAACATGTTTATTTTCAGCACAAGTGATTAGTTCCAAAACATGTAAAACTGAAGCATCATCAACCAATTCATCTTTATCACAGGGAACATCAAGCAAATTATCATGGGACAAAGATAAATTAAGAGAGGGTTCTACTAACAATTACTCTATGATAGCATGGTTTATGAAAAAATTAGTACATTAAAATAATTCTCACCTTCCGTGAGTGTAGCACCATGGGCATTACCTATGTTCTCAACAGGAGTAATAGGTGCATTGTGAAGTGATGGTTCTGAATTTGCATATGAGGTTATGAGCTCCTCATTTTCTTCCATGTCATCCTCTCGCTTATGTACATTATCCTGCAGAAGGTTAGTCATAGCAAGAGGAATAACGACAGACTCTTCCTCTAAATGGTGCACCTCAGCATATGAAGTCAAAACAGGAGATGTATTAATAAATGTTTCTCGCATAAGGAGTTTCATATCATTCCAAGTTTGAGGTTTATCAGAAGGATCTAAAGACTCCCACCAAGATAAAGCATAATATCGCAAAACACTAGCTGCATTTTTTACCTTCCTCCTTGGACACATAACGCGAGTAGCAAATATGTTATCTATGGAAATTTTCCACTTTATGTACTCATCAGCACATATACCATCATAAGTCGGTGGATACGAACAACCTGTTATTGTTAGACGACAGCAAAAGACAACATAAAAGTATTATCCCTATCAACTACTATAGGATGTGGTCAAGGAGTAAAGTCACGCACTCTCAAGCGTCTTACCACGGTCTTATAAGTGTTCTTACCAAAGCAACAGATAGTGCAATCGATCAGTGACTGTGATACCATTATAGCTTGAGTGTAACAGTTACAAGGCGAACCTGTACTTGGTTAGAAGAAAGTGGAGCTTGGACAGGCACAATATAGTAGCAAGGAATAGCAATAATTTAATTCTGAAATTGCAAGATTGACTAGTAGTCCCAAGCTAGTCTATGTCGCCGGCCTAAACTCGTCCTGGACCTAGTTTAAGCAAGCTACAATACAACTCAGCACAAAGACTCAAAAGAATGCAAGCACTTTTGAATTTTTCTTCACTTTTTTTTAGTTTCTATTTTTTTCTTGTTCTTTTTTTAGTGCTGTTTTTTTTCTCTTTTTTGTGCACCTTCTGCCTTTTCCTTTCCTTTATTTTGTTTCTCAGAAGAACGCTGTAATATAAATTATTTGAACACACAACTTGATATGCTCAAAGCTAGGCTGATAGAGTTATAGATGCACGAGCAGCACAGCTCAAAACCACTCAGTTCTATGTGGTCGATCAAGGAAAATTCTTAGGTTCTCAATGACAAGGAGGGAAAGCGGCTGATTTTTATGGAAACAAAAGATATCACTTGATGCACTAGGAGCAAATCCATAGCTCAAATGGCGCTCTCTATGTGCTCTTCTAGATATTGTTCCACTTTTGCCTCTATCTTTTTTCTCTATTTTTAGGGTTGTTGTTGTTTTTTTGGGATTCCTTGACTTTTTTATTTTTATTTTATTTATTTTTTTCACTTAGGAGCACAAAAGAAGTAACCACAGAAAATATGAGCTTAAACAAGTGAAAGGTGTGGCATGTGGAAATTTAGGAAGATATGCTCTGATACCACTTGATGTAGACAAGGCCTGATCTTCCGAAAGGTATGATAGCATCGATTGGTGGAGACTCGACTGTTCACGATCTAGGCTTTGAACCAAGACTGATTCGGACCACCGCATCCGTTACACCACTGCTCCATTGGTTATTAATCACGCGAACGCGATTGACCTCGCCGAGAAGGCTTTTCTGCAAACGAATCGAGAACACAAGCAAGAACGGGATGAACGCAATCTAAAATTGCAAATAAATATAAGGCTTATGAAAATAAGAAGGAGTTTAAGTCTTTATTTGAAAGGACTAATCGCCACAGGCGAACAAGATCAAGAACTAGGGCCCTGGTTCGCAGCAAGCAGCCTTGGTGGCACAGTTACAGTAAAACGATGTCTGTTTCACGAGGAAATCAAGAACTAAACAAAACCCAAACCCTAAAGAGAGTGACGGCTGCTAATTATAGAGTCTTGGGCGTCACCCCCTAGACGCACCCCCTAATGGGCCCAAACACGATACACGGTCCAACGGACCAAAAGACGGTGTCGCAGCACCCTGACAGATTCTGGATGTTGACTTGTTTCAACGATTTCCATTGATTCTGAAGGTCTTTTGATGTGAGACCACTTGTATTGGCTTCCTTATCAAATTATCTTTCCAACCATATGTGGATCGTCGAAAACGGAGTCTGGATGCGTCCTGGGTGACCAGTTTAAGGTAAACTGGTCCTGGAGGCCGAGGCAGGCTCGAACTTGAGTTGCTCTGGGCCTCCATCTCGGGGACTCAAACCGAATTAGCCTCGGGCCTCCTTCTTGACTTGGACACCCTTGCTGGCCTCCTACCCCTCCATACCATGCGCCAAACATGGTCATATGCATGGGTGTTATGTCCTCATCAAGATGATCCATGGCTTCCACCATCGACATCATCCAGCAGCTGCTACAGGAATTCACCGAAAATCTCCACAAGAACTTTGATGAGATGCATCGATAGCTCATCAACGTCAACACCTGCTTACGCGACGTCGAGCATGCGTGCATCTAGGGTGAATCCATCACCACCATCCAAGCCAGATTGGATTGCAAAGCCGCCATTGATGATCTCACCACTGAAACAAAGAACGTCATGATCGTCGTTGGCAGATCCTACCTCAAGAGCAAGACAGAGGAACTCTAGTCCTCTAACGCTCTAGGAATCATCGTGGCCATCTTTGACAGCCTATTTTCGGCTCCACCTCCATCACCACCAAACACAACTACACCAACAGCTCAGCACCAACCGCCGAGTGTGGACATGGTTAGCCGGCCCCCAACCAGCCCGACGACCGCTCAACAGATCAAGGCGCCACCACAGCAGCAGCCGACCACCTGGCTACCGGCACAGAGAGTTGACGCGCCTGAAACACTGCTGCCTTCGACTACATCAACAATGCCAGCACCATCACAGGACCTGATCTCGGAACCAACACTACATCCAACATGATGTCAGCCAACCATCGTGGCCCGATTGACAACTCCAACATTTGACAGCTCTACAAATCCACTACCTTGGATTTCCAGGATGCAGCTAGTCTTCAGGTTGCAACACACACCAGCAGATGCATAGGTCAAATATGCAACATTTCATCTGACAGACATAGTGCAACGCTAGTACATTCAGATGACAAAGGAGGTGCCAACAACTAAGTGGGCAACCTTCACACGGAACCTCATCCGTGACTTTGGCCCCTCCACAGACTAGATAGAATGGGATGATCTCGTTCCCCTGAAAGGTTCTTGTTTGGTTTTGGTAATTGAGTGACAACCTTAGGTGGACTAATATGTGTTTGAGTGAGATACACAGGTGATTAGTCCATAAGTACATGTGTATGAGCAACTCATGCCATGATGGTGAAGATGGCTTGGATTTGTTATAAGGCTCACACACATGATGAAGGATCGCATTGCATATGAGACATGACATGGAGTCATGTGATCAAGGTGGAGGATATCAAGACAAGACTTGACTCGATAGACTGGTTGTAAGTGTGAAGGGCAAGTTGAGTGATGACTTGGCGCCGATGGACCGAGGCAATGGTGAAGAGCAAGTGAAGTCAAGATCGATGAACCAATACGATCATGTGATGATATGAAGTAGATCATATCATTTGATGATTAGTTGATGCATGTGTTGCATCGACATCAAAGGAGATGGAATGGAATGCGCAAGGCAAAGGTATAACCTAGGGCATTTCATTTCACCGATCATAGGTGCATGGAGAAGTTGATGACCGGGTTTAGGATAGATGGCCGTACTATTAAGAGGGGCAAACTTGTTTGCATATCGGTTATCTAGTGCCACTTGAGTGATCTAACTTTGCATCGTTGCTAGGATCGAGTGGCATGGCAAGTTGAGTGGCTAACTCCTTTGGAAAAAGGATTGTGAAAATACTAACACACTTGCACAAGTTGTTGTACACTTGGTGGTGTTGGCACATTTGCAAAAGAGAAGAAGTTGGTGAAGAAAAGGAGTTGAAAGCGCTGGTCATGGGGTGACTGGACGTGTCCGGTATCTGACTCAGGCGGCAGTGTTCCCAACGTGACCGGACGCGTCCGATATCTATACCGGACGCGTCCGGTATTCTGGCCAGGAGTGATTAGCTGAGGTGCATGACTGGACTCTAGTTCGAGGAGGTGATCGGACGCTGAGCAAACACTGTTCATGCGTCAGGTCGTGGTGACGTTGCGCGCAGAGATTGATCCAGAGATGATCGGACATAGGGGTGTGTCCGGTCGGGTGTACCGGACGCGTCCAATCATCGTTCTCCGTCTCTAGACCCTTATTGGAGTCGATCATACTCTAGCTGGCCGAGTGTCTGGTCACATAGTGGTGCGTCTGATCTCGGTGCTAAGGGAGGTGTCGAGCAGGTGATCGGACTCCGCGTGGGAGCGTCCGGTCATGGACCTGTGCGTCCGATCCTCTAGTGTTAGCGCGTGTCAGGGCTAGCTGTTGGGTGCCAATGGCTCAATTTGTTTCAAAGGGACACATGGAGGTCGATCTGTGACCAGATGTAGCGACTGAACACGTCAGGATGCGTCCAATCAGTGCGCAGAGTGCCTAGTGAAGGGGTAACGGCTCTATTATATTGGGGTTATAAATAGAGCACTTGGCCAACCTTGGGCTGGTTGTTGAGCACCCTTGAGCCTTGGTGGCTTGTGTAGGTGTGCTTGGGAGCCCTCTAACTCACTCTTGTTTGATAGTGTTCATCCAATTGAGTGTGTAGGGGACCATGACGCCTAAGAGGGGGGGTGAATTATGCAACTTAAAATTCTACTTCTAAACTATGACCTCTTTTTCTAACCCTAGCAAAATCTATGCAAAAGATAAACTATCTAAATGTGCAACTATGGTTTTGCTAGTGTGTTGCTATCTCTACCGTAAAAGGAGTAATACAATTAATGTAAATGTGGAAGCTAAAGAGCAAGGTAGAGATATACAAACTCCTATCGACGACTCTGGTATTTTTACCGAGGTATCGAGAAGCACGCAAGCTTCTCCCTAGTCCTCGTTGGAGCCCCTCACAAGGAATCCCTCGTAAGAGCCAAGCTCCTAGTCGGGTAACTCCATGGATAGCCTCAGGCCTTCCCCATGTGCAAGTGGGTCTCCGATGTGCCTTCCGGCAAGCCTCTCCCGGATGCTCCCCGCCATCTTCACTATCAAGCTTTCAGCCGAAACGCTGCGGGCCTTGTTCCCTCTAGTACACGGTGGTGGCCACACCACAACCGCGGTTGGTGTGATCTCGCAAGACTACAATCCCCTCCGATGTACAACAATGGTGCGCGCAAGCACCGAGTGGTAAGAGGTATGCAAACCTCACTAAACACTAGGCCTAAACCTAGAGCAAGCGTATAAGTGGTGGTCTAATCAACCTAAGCACTTTGCAAAGCACCTACGCTAATCACCTAATGAATCACTAAGCACTATGCAAGTGGAGATCACTAAAATGGTGTATCAACACCCTTGATATGTTTCCTCAGCTCCACTCTACTCATTTGGCCGGTTGGGGGTTGTATTTATAAGCCCCACTGAGAAAGTAGCCGTTGGGGATGAAATCCCGCTTTTCTGCTACTGACCGGATGCGTCCGGTCGTCCCGACCGTTGGAGCCGCGATCAACTGATCGGACGCTGCCAGCGTCCGGTCACTTGCCACCGAACGTGTCCGGTCGCAATTTTGCCGCTCTAGAATCTCTCTGTACTCGACTGGACTCTGTTGTCCTACGTCCAATCGATTTGCTTGTTCAACATCCGGTCACTACTATTGCCGAGCTTCTTGATCGGGGCATCTAGTCACTGCGCTACCAGCATCCGGTCACCTCGGTGAGCTCGTTTCTTCGTGATCTTACGTCTGGCTTGGTTCCTATCTTCGTGCTTGGACTTTGCTTGATATCTTGGGTCTTCTCTTGTGCTTCTAAGGTCTTGCTTATGGTGTTGATCATCGGATCATCACGTCACCTTCGTCCAAGTCACGTCTTGCACCCTATTGAACTACAAAACATTCACTTGCAAATTCATTAGTCCAATTTGGTTGTGTTGGTCATCAAACACCAAAATCCAATGTAAATAGGCCTAGGGTCCATTTTCCTTACAATCTTCCCCTTTTTGGTGATTGATGACAACACGACCAAAGCAAGCAAAAAGTAGAATTTTGAAATTTGAAAACTACCTACTCGCTAGGATGCAATGTAAGGGGCAAGGTTATATGATGCTAAAAGATACTACTTGTAAGACGAAAAGATACTATATAAAAGCTTATCTTGCCCTTGCAAATGTCCCCATGTGGCATTATGGATTTAAGCCTTGCTTCCTACAATTTTTCCATTAGATAGACTAATCCATAATCCACTATCCTCCCTTTCTCGGACCATTCCCACTTGTAGACACCACTTGTAGACCATTACCACTTGTAAATTATTATGATCTAGCTTTTGGTCCTACAAATTAATGCTTGCTTTTGGTCCTCCAAATTCTCCCCCTTTGGAATCAAACACCGAAAAGGAAGACATTAGTAGCACAAGGGAGGGTCAAACTTTGTGATCCATTGTATGTAGAGTGGAATAGGTCACAAGATTTGACTCTCACATTATATAGACTAAGCTCCCCCTAAATATATGCATACATATGATAGAAGGCAAAGCATATGCATAGTTGGCAAATTATTGCTTAAGGAAATTTAATCTATATAATGCATGGAGAAATCATGTAAATATCAAAATGAAATCAACATGATGATATCGGTTTAGAAATACCACATATGGAAACCAATTTGATTTCTACCACTTGCAATAGGTGGTGGATATTTGAAGTATGATGCTTAACTCCAGGGACTCCATTTTCCTTGCAACGAGACTACTACACACATAATAAGCTTGAAAAGATGTTAGTCTCGAAGCATCCAACTTATAGAGTAACCTCCCCCTAAATTTGTGCACACAAGTATGGAATACTTATAGGAAACATGCACATTGATTTTAGAATAAAAATACCACTTGAAAGATGACATCTCATGAGTGTGAAAGTCATTTTCGAAGGCGATATTCGGGAGAAATTATCTATAATTTGGACTTTGGTACATATTAGATGAACAATCGAAATACAAGCTATGTGTCGTGCTCCTCAATACTTTTTAAACCATGTAGATGTGATCCAAGGGTTAAGAATCAAACCGAGCAAGTCTGCCATAAGATATACCTAGTGTATGCATGACAAAAAATATAAGCATGCAAATGCAAACCTGAAAGCTCATGTTTGGTTTTGGTGAATTGATGAAGTCCTAAGTGCTAACCTAGTTTATCAAGTGATCATGAGATAGGTAGCACACTCCAAGTTGCAAAGCAAACAAAGATCATAGCATGATAATGATGACACCATGATGATGATCAAGTGCTTGGACTTGGAAAGAAGAAAGAGAAAAACAAAAAGCTCAAGGCAAAGGTATAAACCATAGGAGCTATTTTGTTTTGGTGATCAAGACACTTAGAGAGTGTGATCACATTTAGGTTTGATAGCCGTACTATTAAGAGGGATGAAACTTGTATCGTAATGCGGTTATCAAAGTGCCACTAGATGCTCTAACTCATTACATATGCATTTAGGATCTAGTGGAGTACTAACACCCTTGAAAATGTTTGTGAAAATATGCTAACACATGTGCACAAGGTGATACACTTGCTGGTTGGTACATTTGAGCAAGGGTGAAGAAGATAGAGTCGAAGAAGAGTTAGTCGCGCTGGTTATAGAGTGACCGGACACGTCCGGTACCTTGGCGACAGACTCAGCGACCGGACGCGTCCGGTGTGAATCAGAAAAGTCAGCATACGGTAGAGCAGCCGATCGGACGCTGGCAGCGTCCGGTCCGGTACCACCGGACGTGTCCGGTTGAGCTAGGGTGCTTACTGTACTCCACCGGACGCTGCGGTTCAGCGTCCGGTCATTTGTGACTCTACGTCTAGTGTGAGCGTCCGGTCATCAGCAGAAGGGGCAGCAACGACTAAGTTTGTTTGAACAGGACACGTGGCAGTCTGGGGGCTACCAGACACGTTCGGTATGCCGACTGGATGCGTCCGGTGCTGCGTCTGGTCAGCCCGTGTTTTGCCCAATGAAGGGGTATAACGGCTCTATTTCGAGGGGGCTTCTATTTAAGCCCCATTGCCGGCTATGGCTCACATCTTTGGCCATTTTCATTGACATAGCAACATTGTGAGCTTAGCCAAAGTCCTTCCACTCATCTCCATCATTGATTCATCATCATAGTGAGATTGGGAGTGAATCCAAGTGCATTGCTTGAGTGTTTGCATCTAGAGGCACTTGGTGTTCGTGTTTCGCTGTGGATTTCGCTTGTTACTCTTGGTGGTTGCCGCCACCTAGACGGCTTGGAGCAGCGAGGATTGTTGAGCGGAGGGTGGTGATTGTCTTCGGCTCCGATCGTGGTGATTGTGAGGGGTTCTTGACCTTTTCCCGGCAGAGAGCCAAAAGGTACTCTAGTGGATTGCTCGTGGCTTGTGTGATCCTCATCTTGTGTTGGTTGTGTGGCACCCTATTGAGGGTTTGGCGTGTGAAGCCAATTAGCGCGTGAACCTCCAAGTGAGTGAATCGCCACAACGAGGACTAGCTTACCGGCAAGCAAGTGAACCTCGGTAAAAATCATTGTGTTCATCATTGATTCCGAGGTGATTGATCTTCATTGTTATTCATCCTTGTGATTGATTGGTTCTTTCATCTACACAGCGGTATAACCTTCTTGATCACTCTCTTTACTTTACCGCAAACTAGTTGACAAGCTCTTTAGTGTAGCTAGTTGTGAGAGCTTGCTTGCTTGGTTGGTGTGGCTCTTTAGCTAGCCTTTGAGAGCACACTAACATAGGATAGTGTCACAGCTATTGTGTGAATAGACACTATCTAAACTAGAATTGTGGTAGGTGGCTTGCATTTTGAGTAGGCTAGCGCAACACTTGCTTCGCCTCATAATTATCTAACCTTTTGTTAAGTGTTGTTGTAGAAATTTTTATTAGGCTATTCACCCCCCCTCTAGCCATTAGAACCTTTCAAGTGGTATCGGAGACGAGGTCATCGTTATTTGAGGCTTAACAACCTTCGGTGTTAAAATGGCTCAAATCAACAACACCAAGAAGCCACCCCAATTTGATGGCTTCAACTATCCCTATTGGAAGGCTAAGATGACAACTTATATCAAGTCAATCAATAGGAAGGTTTGGAAGGTGGTAGAAACAAAAATTGAGATTGAAGATCCGAAAAATCCCACCGCGGCCGAAGAAGTACTTCTCCAAAACAATGACATTGCTCTAAGTGCTATTCATGATGCAATTGATGAAAGAACATTTGAGCAAGTCAAAAATATTGAGATGGCTCATGAGGCATGGAAGAAGTTGGAAGAATCATTTGAGGGCACTCAAGCCGTGAAGGGTGCAAAGGCTTACATTCTCAAAGAAAAGTTTACAAGCTTTAAGATAAAGGATGATGAGAGTGTGCCGGAGATGTTCCATAGGCTTCAAGTGCTTATCAATGATCTCAAAGCACTTGGAGAAGAAGTGAAGGATAAGGACTTCTCCCACAAGTTCTTGAGATGCTTACCTTCAAGATTTGGCACATTGGTCACTATTCTAGTAAGGAGTGGTTTGGACACCATGACACCAAACCAAGTGTTGGGAGATATAATGACCGATGATACATATAGAGACGATGATGAGAAGGAAGAAAAGAAGGAGAAGAAAGATGAGAAGAAGGATGAGAAGAAGAAGAGCGTGGCATTCAAAGCCACATCATCCAAGGGCAAAGCAAAGCAAGAAACATCAAGTGAAGAAGATGAATCTTGGGATGATGATGATGATGATGAGAAGATGGCTCTATTTGTCAAGAGATTTGGCAAGTTCATGGTGAAGAAGGGCTACCGTGCTAGAAGAAAGAAGTCTTCATCCAAGAACAAAGAAGAGTCAAGAAGGTGCTTCAAGTGTGGAAGCAAAGATCATCTTGTTGCTCAATGCCCATACAATAGTGACAATGATGATGACAACAAGAAGAACAAGAAGAAGGACAAGAAGGAAAAGAAAGAGAAGAAGGACAAGATGGCCTTCAAGAAGAAGAAGGGTGGTTCATATGTAGTCACTTGGGATAGTGATGCTTCCTCAAGTGACGATGATGATGATAGTGATGATCACAAGACCACCAAGAAGAAGGTTCTTGCAAGCATTGCCATTAATGAGAAGCCTTCTCTCTTTGAATCTTCATCATGCTTCATGGCTAAGGCCACTAAGGTACAATCTTGTGATGATGAAAGTGATGAAGAACATGTTAATGATAATGAACATGAAAATGAAAATGATAGTGATAGTGATGATGATGAACCTACTAAGGACGAATTATTTGACATGCTAGAAGATACTAAAGAACACTTTGACATTAAGAGAAGGGAATGCAAGAGCTTGAATAAGGAGGTAAAAGCCCTTAAGCAAGCCCTTGATGAGCTCAAAGCAACTCATGAGAAGCTAGAGGAAGCCCATGAGAAGCTTGGCAAAGCACACAAAAAGCTTGAAAAAGCTCATTCTTCTTCGCTTAAAGAGCAAAATAAAAAGAAAGCATGTTGAAACTTGCAATGTAGGTTTAACTTGTGATATAATTGATACATTGCTATCTATGCCTATCATTGTTGCTACTACTAACCCTTCTTGTAGCACTTCCACTTCTACCTCATCTAGTAGTGATGGTCTCACTTGTGATGCCTCACTAGTGATTGAGAATGAGAACCTCAAGAAGGAGGTCACTAAGCTCACTCACACCTTAGCTAAGGCTTATGGTGGTGAGGACTGCTTGCTTATGTGCTTGGGTAGCCAAAGAGCTTCTCTCTACAAAGAGAGATTGGGCTATACCCCCAAGAAAGGTAAGGCGGCCTTTGCTCCTCACAAGACTAGTTTTGTAAAGAACAATGGTCGGTTTTGCACTAGTTGCAAGCAAGTGGGTCACAAAGAGCAAGAATGCAAAAATAAGAGCAAAAATGCTAATGTATCCTCCATTAAGCTTGATTCATGCTATATGCTTACTAAGGGTACAAATGGTGTGAAGGCTAAGTTCATTGGTAAACCATGGATGGGCTCAAAGAAGAAAGCCATTTGGGTACCAAAGAGTCTAGTGACTAACCTTCAAGGACCCAAGCAAGTTTGGGTACCTAAAAAGAATTGATCTTCTTTTGTAGGTTAATTACAAAGCTGGAGGAAGGCATTGGGTTCTTGATAGTGGGTGCACTCAACACATGACCGGTGATGCAAGAATGTTCAACTCAATCAACACCAATGGCAATGATGGTTATGATAGTATCATATTTGGTGACAATGGCAAAGGCAAGGTCATAGGGCTTGGTAAGATTGCAATATCCAATGACATGAGCATATCCAATGTGTTGCTAGTAGAGAGCTTGAACTTCAATTTGCTATCTGTGGCTCAATTGTGTGATCTTGGATTCAAATGCATATTTGGGGTAGATGATGTAGAGATCATAAGTGTAGATGGCTCTAACTTGATCTTCAAAGGCTTTAGATATGAGAATCTATACTTGGTTGATTTCAATGCTAGTGAAGCTAAATTATCTACATGCTTGTTCACTAAGCCTAGCATGGGTTGGTTATGGCATAGAAGGCTTGGTCATATTGGAATGAAACAATTGAATAGATTGATTAAGCATGACTTAGTTAAAGGCTTGAAAGATGTTGTGTTTGAAAAGGATAAGCTTTGTAGCTCTTGTCAAGCCGGCAAACAAGTTGGAAACACCCATCCTAAGAAAAGCATGATGAGCACTAGTAAAGCATTTGAGTTATTGCACATGGATTTGTTTGGGCCAACACAATACACTAGTATCGGTGGTAACAAATATGAATTTGTGATAGTGGATGACTACACTAGATACACATGGGTATTCTTTCTAGTGGACAAAGGTGATGTATTTGCAACATTCAAATCATTTGTCAAAGGCATTCACAATGAGTTTGAAACAACCATCAAGAGAGTTAGAAGTGACAATGGTAGTGAGTTCAAGAACACTAGAATTGATGAGTTATGTGATGAATTTGGAATTAGACATCAATTCTCGGCCAAGTACACACCCCAATCAAATGGCCTTGTTGAGAGGAAGAATAGAACACTCATTGATATGGCAAGGTCTATGCTTAGTGAGTACAATGTGAGTCAATCTTTTTGGGCCGAAGCTATCAACACGGCTTGCTATTGTAGCAACCGCCTCTATTGTCACCGATTGAAAGAGAAGACACCATATGAGCTCTTGAATGGTAGAAAGCCCAACATTGCATATTTTCGGGTCTTTGGTTTTAAATGCTATATCTTGAAGAAATGCACTAGATTGGGCAAGTTTGACAAGAAATGTGATGAAGGATTCCTACTTGGCTATTCCACCACAAGCAAAGCATATAGAGTTTGGAATTTGGATAGTGGTACTCTTGAGGAAGTTCATGATGTTGAATTTGATGAAACCAAGGGTTCACAAGTAGAGAATGAGAACTTGGAAGATGTTAGAGGCATTCAACTTTCAAATGCCATGAAAAATATGGATATTGGTGAATTGAGGCCTAGGCAAGTAAATGATGATGAAGATGATCAAGTGCAAGTGCTCTCTAACTCAAATGTGCAAGATGATACAAATAAAGTTAGTGCAAGTGGCTCTCATGACAATGAACAAGATCAAGTGGCTAGTACATCATCTCAACCCAATGATCAAGCAAGTGCAAGCAATCAAGTTCCAATCCTCCAACCAACCATTGTTGCAAGAGATCATCCTTTAGACACTATAATTGGAGATATTTCAAGAGGTGTACAAACAAGATCAATATTGGCATCATTTTGTGAACACTTCTCATTTGTGTCATCCATTGAACCAAAGAAGATAGATGAAGCTTTGAAGGATGTTGATTGGGTGAATGCTATGCATGAAGAATTGAATAACTTCACAAGAAATCAAGTATGGGAGTTGGTAGAAAGACCAAAGGGACACAATGTGATTGGAACCAAATGGGTCTTTAGAAACAAGCAAGATCAAGATGGGATAGTAGTAAGGAACAAAGCAAGATTGGTAGCATAAGGCAATACACAAGTTGAAGGTCTTGACTTTGGAGAAACATATGCCCCGGTTGCTAGATTAGAAGCAATAAGAATCTTGCTAGCCTATGCTTGCGCTCACAACATCAAGCTCTATCAAATGGATGTCAAGAGTGTATTTCTCAATGGTTATATCAATGAAGAAGTATATGTTGAGCAACCTCCTGGTTTTGAAGATGATAAGAAGCCCAACCATGTGTACAAGTTGAAGAAGGCATTGTATGGCTTGAAGCAAGCACCTAGAGCATGGTATGAGAGATTGAGGGACTTTCTCCTCTCTAAAGGGTTCACAATGGGCAAGGTTGACACCACTCTATTCATCAAGAAGATTGGAAAAGATCTATTTGTTTTGCAAATCTATGTAGATGACATCATATTTGGATCAACAAATCAAGAATTTTATGATGAGTTTGGAAAGATGATGGCTAATGAGTTTGAAATGTCCATGACTAGAGAGTTGAGTTACTTTCTTAGTCTTCAAATCAAGCAATTAAAGAATGATATATTTGTGAGTCAAGGCAAGTACATCAAGGACATGATCAAGAAGTTTGGCATGATTGATAGCAAAGTCATTAGCACACCAATGGGAACCAATGGCAACTTGGATAGTGATGCAAGTGGAAACATGGTAGATCAAAAATTGTATCGGTCTATGATTGGAAGCCTACTCTATGTGACCGCATCAAGGCCGGATGTCATGTTTAGTGTATGCATGTGTGCAAGATTTCAAGCCTCACCAAGGGAAAGTCATTTGAAGGCTACAAAGAGAATATTGAGGTACTTGAAGCATACACCAAATATTGGTTTGTGGTATCCTAAAGGAGCAAAGTTTGAGCTAGTTGGTTACTCCGACTCGGATTATGCGGGATGCAAGGTTAAAAGGAAGAGCACCTCGGGCACATGCCAATTGTTGGGAAGATCACTTGTTTCATGGTCATCAAAGAAGCAAAATAGTGTTGCATTATCAACCGCCGAAGCCGAATACATATCCGCCGGTAGTTGTTGTGCACAAGTACTTTGGATGAAGGCCATGTTGAGTGACTTTGAAATCAAGTTCAAGAAAGTGCCATTGCTATGTGACAATGAGAGTGCAATCAAATTGACAAACAATCCGGTTCAACATGCAAGAACAAAGCACATTGATGTCCGCCGCCATTTCATAAGAGATCATCAACAAAAAGGGGACATTTGCATTGAGAGTGTAGGCACCGAAGATCAACTTGTAGATATATTTACCAAGCCATTGGATGAGAAAAGGTTTTGCAAGCTAAGGAATGAGTTGAACATATTGGACTTCTCAAATATGTGTTGATGCACCCCCACTCATATGACATGCCTCTCCTTCGAGCAATCCAAGGTAAAAGTTGATTGGCATGGCATAAATCCTTGCTAAGGACATGTTTAGTGCATCTAGTCATATTTTCAATCTTATTAGGACCTTTCAAGTGGTTCTATTTTATAAGGCTCATTCATGAAAATCAAATGATTTTGATGTCCATATGGTATCACTATTGCTTCTATGCTTGACTTGATCTAGTGATGGCATATGACATGTTTATGGGCTTGTAAACCTAGTGTTTAATCTAGAAAATGAATTGTAAGTGTTTAACTCAACATGGTACAAGATAACCCTTATTTGGAGGTGTGAAGAAGCTTGTCCTTGGATCAAACCGAGTTAAATATCTTTGGCAAATAATCTAGATTGGACCAAATTTGGGAAAATGATCCTCACCCCATTGATTGACATTGATAATCTCGACTCTACAAGTAATACTATCTATATTTAGAACCTTTGTGGTCATTGATGACAAAGGGGGAGAGAAACAAAGATAGTAGCAAAGATAGTGAAAAAGGGGAAGAAATATCATAAAGGGAAAGAAACATATGATATCTTGATATATGACATAAGGGGAGAGATATGACAAAGGAAAGGGATCAACTAAAATTTTGAGCACACAAGTAGGGGGAGCAAGCTCATGAACTTGTATGGTGCATTTGAATGTGCATTTCATATGTTTGCTTGTATGGCACAAGTATTAAATTTAAACATCCATGCTTGTGTGATGTATGTTAGTTGTAAGATTGAATGATGAATTGAAATCACTAGATAACTTTCTTTTCCAAGTATTGTTTCCAAGTGGTATTGAGCTAACCATGGTGCTAAGGATGGTATATTGGTGCACTCCGATTGGTATCACGCTTCAAAGGTCCATCTCTTATACCTTAGCATCATGTGGTAGACATTGACTCCTATATTTCCTATCTAAGCATATGTGCAAGCTACAATCTAAACTCTTAGCACATATGTAGGGGGAGCAATTGCTACCATTTGGGGTTCATGAAACTTGTCCATATCCTTTTACACATGGTAAATATGCTTGGGCAAGCAACATGGATTCAATTGAAATTCAATTCATATCTTTGTGAAAGGGTTGTCATCAATTACCAAAAAGGGAGAGATTGAAAGCTCTCGTTTGGTTTTGGTGAATTGATGAAGCCCTAAGTGCTAACCTAGTTTATCAAGTGATCATGAGATAGGTAGCACACTCCAAGTTGCGAAGCAAACAAAGATCATAGCATGATGATGATGACACCATGATGATGATCAAGTGCTTGGACTTGGAAAGAAGAAAGAGAAAAACAAAAAGCTCAAGGCAAAGGTATAAACCATAGGAGCTATTTTGTTTTGGTGATCAAGACACTTAGAAAGTGTGTGATCATTTAGGTTTGATAGCTGTACTATTAAGAGGGTGAAACTTGTATCATAATGCGGTTATCAAAGTGCCACTAGATGCTCTAACTCATTGCATATGCATTTAGGATCTAGTGGAGTACTAACACCCTTGAAAATGTTTGTGAAAATATGCTAACACATGTGCACAAGGTGATACACTTGGTGGTTGGCACATTTGAGCAAGAGTGAGGAAGATAGAGTCGAAGAAGGGTTAGTCGCGCTGGTTACAGAGTGACCGGACGCGTCCGGTATGTGACCAGACACGTCTGGTATCTTGGAGACAGACTCAGCGACCGGACGCGTCCGGTGTGAATCAAAAAAGTCAACATACGGCAGAGCAACCGATCGGACACTGGCAGCGTCCAGTCTGGTACCACCGAACGTGTCCAGTTGAGCTAGGGTGCTTACTGTACTCCACCGGACGCTACGGTTCAGCGTCCGGTCATTTGTGACTCTGCGTCTGGTGTAAGCGTCCGGTCATCAGCAGAAGGGGCAGCAACGGCTAAGTTCGTTTGAACAGGACACGTGGCAGTCTAGGGGCTACCGGACACATCCGGTATGCCGACCGGACGCGTCCGGTATTCATGACCGGAGCGTCTGGTGCTACGTCCGGTCAGTTGGACTGCAGCGTCCGGTCAGCCCGTGTTTTGCCTAGTGAAAGGGTATAACGGCTCTATTTCGAGGGGCTTCTATTTAAGCCCCATGGTCGGCTATGTCTCACATCTTTGGCCATTTTCATTGACATAGCAACCTTGTGAGCTTAGCCAAAGTCCTTCCACTCATCTCCATCATTGATTCATTATCATAGTGAGATTGGGAGTGAATCCAAGTGCATTGCTTGAGTGTTTGCATCTAGAGGCACTTGGTGTTCGTGTTTCGCTGCGGATTTCGCTTGTTATTCTTGGTGGTTGCCGCCACCTAGACGGCTTGGAGCAGCGAGGATCGTTGAGCGGAGGGTGGTGATTGTCTCTGGCTCCGATCGTGGTGATTGTGAGGGGTTCTTAACCTTTCCCTGGCGGAGAGCCAAAAGGTACTCTAGTGGATTGCTCGTGGCTTGTGTGATCCTCATCTTGTGTTGGTTGTGCGGCACCCTATTGAGGGTTTGGCGTGTGAAGCCAATTAGCGCGTGAACCTCCAAGTGAGTGAATCACCACAACGAGGACTAGCTTGCCGGCAAGCAAGTGAACCTCGGTAAAAATCATTGTGTTCATCATTGATTCCGAGGTGATTGGTCTTCATTGTTATTCATCCTTGTGATTGATTGGTTCTTTCATCTACACGGTGGTATAACCTTCTTGATCACTCTCTTTACTTTACCACAAACTAGTTGACAAGCTCTTTAGTGTAGCTAGTTGTGAGAGCTTGCTTGCTTGGTGTGGCTCTTTAGCTAGCCTTTGAGAGCACACTAACATAGGATAGTGTCACAGCTATTGTGTGAATAGACACTATCTAAACTAGAATTGTGGTAGGTGGCTTGCATTTTGAGTAGGCTAGCGCAACACTTGCTTCGCCTCATAATTATCTAACCTTTTGTTAAGTGTTGTTGTAGAAATTTTTATTAGGCTATTCACCCCCCTCTAGCCATTAGGACCTTTCAAAACCTAGGAATGAAATGTAACTAGATGCTTAAAGATATCACTTGTAGGAAATTAAATCTAGTTACCTAACATGGGAAGGGGATATATGGGTCCATAGTATTCACTAACCCACTTGGCAATGATCTTGTCCATCATGATGCACCCCATGAAATGCACCCATACTTTGCCAAGTCTCCAAATTCCCCGAAGTCTATCGGACTTCTCACTTCCCTTTCGGGATCCAAACCTTCTTGGTGCTCTTCATATTGGTAATGATCTCGTTTGGCACCCAAAAGCGTTTGACCCCATTGTTGGCTTGCTTGTTCACCTTGATGGCCACCACCTTGTCATTTTTCTTCTTCTTCAAGAGATAAGGTGTGGAGGCCTTCTTGTCCACCTTATTGGTGTAGGTGTTGGAGAGCTTGCTTGTTTGCTTCTTCTCTTTATTCTTTGCTCCTCCACCATTCATCACCTTGCACTCATAGGACTTGTGACCTTCCTTGTGGCACACGTAGCAAACCACGGTTTGTCCTTCATCAAGCTTCTTCACTCCCTTGACGGTGTTATTTTGATGAAGTTGGGCTTGCTTCACCTTGCCTTTCACTTGAGTCAAGTCCTTGGTGAGGTGAGCTACTTCTTGCTTGAGTTGCTCATTCTCCTTTGCAACCTCTTGTGTGCATGTATCTACAACAACTTTCTCAACACAAACTTAGTTGCACAAAGATGAGTCTAAATATAAATCATTACAAGAAGTAGAGGCATTCTTTTTATACATGTTAAAGATATAACTTTTCTTTTTAGATGCCTTGATGGAGGTTGTACTAGCGGCTTCAAGATTAGCAACTTTATTAGTTAGCTCATCACAATGTTTGCACATGATTTCCATTTTAGCAAGCAAACTTTTATAAGCATTTGTGAGCTAGCTAACTTTTCTTTTAATTTTTCATTTTTCTTTACAAGTTGCTCATCCTTGATTGTGCATGCATTTATTGTTGCACTAGCCTCAAGTTACTCAATTTTAGTAGATAGTTCAACATTGATATTAGCAAAGTTCTCATATTGTTCAAGCAAAGTTTTCTATGCTTCTTTTGAACTATCTAGCTTTTCTTTTAGTTTTTCGAGCTTCTTTTGTTGACTAGTGCAAAATTTAGCATAATTAAGATTTTATTGCACAATTTTATCATAAGAAGGCATTTCATCATCACTATCACTCACTAAAGGATGAGCTTTCGTTACCTCGTGCCATAAGGCACATACGAGAAGAGCTTGATGATGAGTGCTTGCGCCCTCGCCTCTTGTGATGGTGTTCTTCTTCACTTGAAGAATCATCTCATGACCATGTAAGGGCTTGGTTCTTGCATGCCTTTTTCTTTATCTTGGGTGTGGGCTTGTTTGGACAAACTTCCATAAAGTACCCCAACTCGCCGCATCCATAGCATCCTCTCTTTCTTTGCTCATTTCTTTGATTGGTGAAAATGAGATCTTGGATTTGGATGGGCACACCCTTGGCATTGAGCATTTGGATCATCTTCTCCACCTTTTTATTAGTTTGATTGATTCTTCATCAAGGTCGGAGGTGGAGGAGGAAGATTGATCATCTTCACTTGAATCTTCTTCTTCATCATCATCGTCCTCATCTTCTTCTTCATCTTCACTTGATGAGCTTGAGCTTGAGCTTGTCTCAACTTGCTTGCCCTTCGTCTTCTTTTTCTCGCTACATGCGAGAGCTTTGCCTTTGCTTGATGAAGAGGCTTCATCTTGACCTATCTTACATGACATTTCAAATGTCACTATCTTACCAATGACTATGCCCGGGGTCATGGTGCTCAAGTTCTCCATGTTGTGAAGGATGGTGATGATGCTTGCATATTTCTTTTATGGTAGCACGGAGATGATCTTCCTCACAATGTCCGTATCATCTAGCTTTATTAATCCTATTGAATGGAGCTAATTGATAATTAGATTCAAACGAGAATACATATCACGAACAAGCTCATCATCATTCATTATGAAGGAATCATAATTTTGTTTAGCTAGACAATGTTTTTGCTCACGGACATTAGATGTGCCGTCATGGAGCTCTTGAAGTTTTAACCAAATTTCATGTGCCGTATTTAAAATGAACACTTGGTTAAACGCATCCATACTAAATGATTCAAACAAGCAATTTTTAGCTCTAGCATTGAAATGAATTTCCTTTTCTTCACTCTTGGTGGGTTTATCAGGATTCTTAATGGGTTTCATCCTGTCACGAGTGACTCTCCAAACACCCAAATCAACCACCTTAAGGTGACAAGCCATTCTAGCTTTATAGTAAGGGAAGTTAGTGCCATCAAAGTACGGATGCCTAGAGGTATCTATCCCAACCACTCTAAATAGCGTTGGCTCAACGGTGGTTAAGCCAAAGGTCCAAATTGAACCAATCTGGCTCCGATACCACTTGTAGGGGATCGTGACACCTAAGAGGGGGGGGTGAATTAGGCAACTTAAAATTATACTTCTAAACTATTGCCTCTTTTTCTAACCCTAGCAAAACATATGCAAAAGATAAACTATCTAAATGTGTAACTATAGTTTTGCTAGTGTGTTGCTATCTCTACCGCAAAAGGAGTAATACAATTAATGTAAATACGGAAGCTAAAGAGCAATGTAGAGATATGTAAACTCCCATCGACGACGTGTCATTGAGCTACCCTCACTTTCAGGGTAGGTTCTTACGATGCCTGACGTGCGGGCTTGGTGGGTGATGCCAATTAGCCGCCGAACCGCCAAGTGAGCGGTCGACACAACGGGGACGTAGCTTGGTGGCAACCAAGTGAACCTCAGGAGAAAATCACCGTGTCAACATTGTCTTCATCATCTTCTCGGTGGTTTGCATTCCGCGCAACACAAGCTTGTATTTACATTTCATACATTGTGCTTGTGTAATTGCTCTTGTGACTAGTTTAGCTTTAGTAGCTTGCTAGTTGCCTTCTTGCTTGTGTAGCATAGAAGTAGCTCCCTTACATGGCTAATTTGGTTTTAGTAACTTTGTTAGTCACATTGCTTAGTTTGTGTAGCTAAGTAATTTGCGCTCTCTAATTTGGCTTGTGTAGCCTTGTTATTGAGCATTGCTAGTGAGCTTAGGAGCTTTGTGCTTTTGCTTACTAGTTGTGTAGGAGCTCCCCCGTGCTTGAAGTACTAGTGGCATATGTTTGTGTGACCTTACTCTTAGAATTGGTTAGGTGAGCTCTAGCTAGCCCGGCACCTTAGTTGCTTGTTTAAGATCTTTGTAAGGTGCTTGTGAACTTAGATAGAGGGGTGTAGTCTTGGCTAGACCGATAGTTTTAATTCCACATTTATTTCGGTTACTTGGTACGATTAAGTTTTAGAAAAGACTATTCACCCCCCTTCTAGTCCGCCATCTCGACCCTACACCCCCTGGCTCGTCGACAACCTGAACGACTACATCGACGCATTTACCGCGTACGTAGCAGCTATTGGCATCCCTAGCAGTCTACAACAAGTCCACCTCTTCACTGATGGTCTTCCAAACGTACTTCGGGAAGCGGTCACTCAGCACCAACCGCAAGATATAGACACGATCATCTTCCTCGCCCTCGCCCTAGAGGACCTAGCAGACGCTCCACCTGTCGCTACGCCAACCCGCATCAAGCCCGACGCCGCCGAGGAGCAGAACACGCATACCCCAGCCAGTCCAATGGAAGGGGAACCTGCCTTCCTCTCTCCGACAGTGTCATCGATGACCAGAACATGATCAGCAGGGGCACTCATGCCATGATCCGGCTACAACTCAGCAACCGCAATGCTCGCCCGCCAGAGGGAACGCACCTCGTCACAAGTAACAAACACGGTAGTACAACCACAGCCACCGTCAACCGACTCGCCTCCGACATCTCCAAACACACCAGTGATACCACTTCCTCCATCAGCTGACAACAACAATAGAGATACAAGCCACATCGAACCAGACCAAGAGATTCTTGCTCAACTCCGCGTGGTAGCCACGGAAGAGCACGAACTCAAGATCATATCTGCCACCATTGAAGTCTAGGCAGCAGCACCAACTTGGTCCCTCCAACATGGCATCGTCTGCTACAACGAAGGATACTACATCTCGGCGACATCACCTCTGCTACAAGACCTGCTCAAATCACTTGGTACTACATCACCACACCTCATAGCCGTCGGTCTCCATACAACGATGTCTTCACCAACGACACAGGCATTCCCCTCGAGCATTCTATTACTCGGAGAATGGCCCCAACGCATACTACCGCCAGCAACAATCGTCTTCTTCGACGACAATGGCCAACAGTTCCTTTCTATCGACGATGTCTACATCAGCAGGCAGCATGCAGACGAACATCCGCTAATCTCTCTAGCCAACTACAACACAGGCGACCTCCTCTTCGGCCAGCTACAACACTTCACCACAGCTCCACCATCCATCATGGCGACATCATTGTGTAGGCGCATAAGAGGGCAAGTTGAGGCAGGCCAGGTACACTCCCCCCAAGGGCCATGCAAATGCTCCACTTTCAGGGAACACTTCCAGGCGCCGCCATCTATGCAGCACGCTATGCCCATGAACTAGTGGACGAATCAGGAACCAACAGCTACTACATCAACGACTACTTCGGCTCCTGCAGCTACTACTTCCAGTTCTCCGACCACAACATCAACACCAATGACTTCAACGACACTTTGGGCCACTTCACAGTTCAGCTCGCAGATATTCCCTAAGGTGCCAGGCTACCACCTGAAGGCGTCAACGACTGGACGACGATTCAGCACGAGGACGCGCTGATCGGAGAAGGGGGAGTGATGTCATACGTCTAATGAGAGGCCCCCAACCTAGAGCTAACGGGCCTAGGGAGGCCCGAGGAGGGGTGCCAGCCCAGCGCGCCCTAGAAGGGCCGCGCGGGCCAGGAGGAGGTGGCGCCGTCGCCCACGCCGCCGTCATGTCCCGGGAGGGATTAGGTTAGGAGGTTTACCTTATTAGAGCATGTTATGGAAGGGAAAATCCAATCTATAAGGATCTTCCGTAGTTGTTTGGGATACAAGCCCAATAGGGACTATATATACATGGAGGATGTAATCAATCTAATTAAGCAATAAAAGAACAATTATCCCCTCACCTACCTCTCCTTCTTCTCCCTGCGCCGGCTCCCTCTCTCCCTCTCCTCAGCGCTGCCGCCCTCTCCCTGTGCCGCTGCCCACATCCCCCTAAAACCCAGCCGCCACCACCAAGGCCCCCTTCCCAGTAGGGCTCTTACAGTCTTCAAGTCAATTGGGTTAACAAGGTTGTACCCTTCACCAGCAAGCTTCTCGAACACCTTTTTGAATGCACCTTGGCTCATCTTCCTTCCGGCAATAGGTGCGCCCCGGCGCTTTGTGCTCTTTGGCAGTGGATACGTTGAAATAGAAGTCGTGCAGCACGCAGACTGCCAGCCACCTGCACCCCAACGGTAGCATTGCTGGGGAGCTCCAGTGCACGAGCACACTGGTGTTTGTATGTTGGCAAGGTACAACTCAATACCGTTAATCACCATCCCCCCAGTCTTCTTAGGTCCCCTCCTTCGGGGCGCATGCCCATCAAGTGCCAGCATCCTTCTTAGGCTGCCGACTCTGCTGCTGGCCCGGCTGCCGACTTTTCACAGATGGCCCGGTACTAACCACAGAGTGATCCTGAATCAATGGAGGTGGGACTTCGTCTTCCTTGCATGGAGGAGGTTCCTGAAGCTGTGACTCAAGCTGTGGTTGCATCATCTGGAGAGTTGCATCTGATAGATATGATGGTGATGCACAATATATCCACCATGCGCAGGATGGCCACCATGGCCTGGATGCCCAACATGCCCAGCTGGTACGATAGGGTGAGAATGAAGGGCCTTCTGTAATGCGCATATTATGTACAGTAATGTATAGTCATTAGCAACACGTATGGATCTAAACTACAACGTAAAGTAAAGTCTATATGTGATTTCCTTGTTTCACGCCGTTTCACCTGAACACATTATGTACGAGAGCAATGCGCATACTACACATCAAAATCTCTTGGCAAAGGTTGCCTGGATTGCAGCAGAATTCAACTGTGCAGGACCTCTCAGCTTTTCCCCTTTTCCTAGAGAAAGAATGGTACAGCATTTTGAGCATTGGTTATTAGAATGATTGGATACAGCAGAGACAAGAAAACCGCCAACCAAACACCAAAAGTGCTGAGTTTGGACACAGCTAATCTTTGCTCTCAGTTCAACAAACAATGTGCGTAGAAATCCCACCAACAAAGAGATTGATTGAGTGAGTGAAACAGTCTGATATGCATCACAGTAGGTTATGTTGTAAACTAGTCAGGCGATCTCCTGGACCTTCATATCATAACTCAAGTTGCAGTAGCGAACTCACCGTGTATATCACTGTGAGTGCCATCAGAAAGGAACAACGTAAGGCATAGCAATTACATCAGCAGTATCAATTAGCTGTGCATCAGTCCAAACTTGGCGTGGTTCTACAGCCTCAAATGTCACTGTTTTCTGCCTAACATGATCCACGGAAAACAACCAGTCCTGATCAATGTACTCTGAGAAGTCATGTGTTGAAGGTATGCAGTGCACTTGGCTCAGATACTTGGTATCAGGGTGAGGTTTACTCTCATAACCAGATGAAGTAACTGAAGGCATTTGCTCCTCTAAATAACGAGAGCCAGTGATGCCATTGTTATAGCTATGTTGGCACTCATGCTGACCTATATCACAAGTATTCACCCCAGCTAGTTCTGTAGAAGAATGACGTGTGATCCACTGAGGATGCTGTGAAATTTTCTCGCCCACACAAGTAAGATTGGAAAGAGATATCATTGGCAGCTTACTTGTTCTCATACTGTGTTCTGTCAACATATTCCAAATGAGACTCAAAATAAGTAAAATTTAAATACTGCTGCTTCAATGTATTTAGCATGCCTGTGCTGTTATGAACTAAATGCTCACAGAAAAGGAGGGAGAAAAGGTCATTGGCTACTTTATATAAAAGGAATTCACCAGAAAATAGAAAGGAGAGAAAAGGAACTTACCATGTGGAGAGCTATTAGGGTCAAAGTCTTTCATTTTCCTGATATCAGAAGCGAACTTTTGCTCATTAAGACAGCCCAAATGCACCAGATTATCGACCTTGTCCTTGCTTGCACCAAGATCTTCCTGTTTCTGCTCATTGAAAGTGCCATTTTTCTCCACTTCTTTCTCTTTATTTTCGCATTCAGTCTTTCTTTTCTTTACAACACTATCTCTATCTTTGCCTTCAAGACCTTTACGATAGTTACCTTTTGCCTTCCCTTCAACTGCTCCATCTTTATTTCGTGCAAATTGCCGATCCATCTTGCGCCAGAAATTGTTAGCACTTTGATTTTCCTCCCCCATACCTTTTGTGCTACTTCTGCCATTTTTCACGTTTGCAGAATGGACAGAAATATCAGGATCTTGTCCTGTTTCTTCCGTTCTCTGAAAAGTATTTGGGTTAGGTGTGACTCGGCCAGTTGCAGTATGTACACCTTCAAAGCTTCTTTGTGTATCAGAACTATCATGGTATACACCGACTCCATGACAATTGTACCTTCTTCTGGAATGCATTTCAGCTGATCTATCTTGAAGGCTCTTCCCATTCTTTATTTCAGTTTTAGAATCGATACCCCTACCCATTCCTTTTTTAGTTGCATGAGCAATACTATCACTCTTTTGCACCATCCCGTAATTGTCTTCTGTTGCTTGTGCAGATTTCTTAACCATTCTACCAAGCAAATTCCTTTCCTTCTCTTTAGAACCTGTCCTACCAATGTTATCAGTGCTCCAAGGAAGCAACTCAGTATTGTTATGTTTGTGGTCTGTATGACCTCCTTGACCAAAAATTCGGTTAACCAACTCATCAGCTGGTATAATATCTTTGACTGATTCATGCCATCCATTTTCTTCAGGTTTTCTATGTCTCAAAGTTTGGTTTCTGTCTTTACATATGTCCTTGTTCTTTTTCCTCTCTCCGCAGTTCACTCTTTTGTGTTTCCTGTTGTTCTTATCTTTCCTATGATCTCTACCCTTTTCTTTTGTTTCTCCTTTTCCCCTGTCCTTTGCCTTTCTGTGCTTCTTATCCTTGTGCTTTTCCTGAAATAAGCGGCACATATTCAATACCAGTTAATTCACTATACAGAATTAATAATTCACACATTCAACAGTGACCTTCTTCGTAGCCCCTCGGTACATGCTAAGAAAATACAACTAGCACCTCATTGCATTTTTAGACATGATCATCACAATATTGCAGTTACGGGTTCTCATCAAGGACATATATGTTACTTCAGGCTTCATGGTTGAGGCATGCTGAAATAATTTTAATCAGGATTTAAGATCCAAAGCGAAATATGTTCAGGCATATCAAATCGAAAACTTATTTCATGTCACTTGGTTCACGACAAAAATATTACACATCATGCTCTTGTACTTCCAGTTTAACTCAACCACAGTAGCAAGGTGCAGTAATAATAATAGAATGCAGGAACAAGTCGTAGCCTATGAAGTATTCAGAAATTTAAAAGGCAACGGTAAGAGGTAAGGCCCACTCAGGTAACGATATAGTACGCAACAAAATTAATGTGAAAAATACTGCAGAAGTTCAGGTCAAGTCCTACTGTGAAATGGCAGTTTTCATAACCAAGTACTAACAAAAAATGAACACAGGGTACACAACCAAGTACTAACAAAAAAATTAACATGTAGGGATGTCATCATGTGGTTGATGAGGATGTACAGACTATTAATCAATATTTCTTAATCATCCCGCATAGCTGAGGCCTGAGGTATATAAGTATCTTATGCAAAAGAATGTTCTTTATCATAGCATATGATGCACAATTTATCTATACAAAAATGTGAAAGAAATATGAATTTCGAAATAAAGCTATATGTGTAAATTGCCCCCCCCCCCCCCCCCCCCCCCCAAAAAAAAAAAAAAAACTAGAAGCTGATTAAGAAATGTATATATTAGGATAAGGGGCAAAGAAGCAGGGTCCTTCCCAGCTGCTCTTTTTCCTCCAAAACACATTAGCAATTCTCTGTTGCTTTGTGACATGTAACACTTTCAAAACTAGTATTATATTAATACTCTTACTCTTATAGTATTGCTCTTATTGTGATAAAACTCAAAGCATATCATGTCATTGTGTGTTTCCCCTAGATATGCCTTTCTTATGTTTGCCATGATTTTCCTCTCAGATATTTGATTTGCCAAATAGCATTTGGTAGAGTAAGTACATTTCAGTGGTTAGATAGGATCACCATGCTCATATTCATGCTAACTGTGTTGCTTAACTATGTACTACCATGCACCACTCTTGTATGTAACTTAAAGAACAAAGCATGACATCAATATGGTAAGTGCAACAGCTTCTGAACAATCCAGAGAGATCCGATCTATCATGAACCATCAAACTAAAGTCTATTTTGGCAAACCATCTAAGGGGCACAGAGTATGAACCTTTCTCAGCAAATCCTTGTGGCGCTCCTCACTCCTGGGCCTTGATTCAAACCCTGGCGGCGGGAACGGGAAGCACCTCGACATCGTGACACACCTAGTAGATGTACAACGAGACTGAATCCGCAGCACGGCAGTTCAACCAGTCCAGACAGGCACCCCGGATCCCTCCCGTCCACCATATCCCAATTGGTAGCGCCTTGGCCGAAGCCAGTGCAGAGCGCACCACCACCAGCACTGTTGCAGCTACCACAGTGCCCAAACACTGAAATCAGCTTCTGATTTGTGCCACTGCAACGGGTAATCAAAAGTTCAAAACGATCCAACTGCCCAATCGGCTCCAACTAGCTGGTCTGAAACCCAGGCGCTGAATAAGAGTCAGGAGCAGTTAGTGCAGTCCTCTTCCATCCGATCGCTCACTCCCCGCCGCCGATCCCCACCCAGAGCCACAGCAGGTGGAACGACAGCCCGGGCCCCGCGCCCCAACCGGAAGCAGCAGCGTCGTCGTATGCTCCTCCGGCTCCGGCTCCGGAGACGCAGCGCATCCACGCGGAGCCCGGCACAGACCCAGACCCAGCCGCTCGCTGTCGCGCACCGCAGTCCGCTGAGGCTTCCAGAAAGTGAGCAGAAGAACTGTAGAGCTAGCAGGGGGCCTTCCGCGGCGGCTTCCCCTCCCGATCTCGGACCAAACTGACGCCTACCCGCTCCGATTCGGTGAGGAGCGGAACACCAAAGTCCGGGGCCAACGGCAACAGCAACAGGTTTCCGCGCGAGCAGATCGGCCAACGGCGCGATGATCCCAACGGCGGCGCGGCGCTCAGGCTCAGCCCGCCGGTCGCGGGGAGGCTTGTGGTTCGTGAGGAGGAGGGCTGGCTGGCTGGCTGGCTTTGCTGATGATGCTCTCTGATCTCTCGCTCGTACTCGGATGCTCTGGCGGTACCGTGACTGCTTTCCCCGCGCCGCAACGCGTCCACCCCCCAAAGGCGGCGTGGCGGCGTGCGCATGCGAAACATTGGTCCATTCCGGTGACAGGTGTCGGGCTGCGACTGCGCCCACCCCCGTTCGGCTGGGTTGGTTGGTTGGGCAATTCCGTCTGTTGACTTGTTTTATTTTATCCGGCTGCGGACCTTTTCCTCCTGGACTAGAATATCAGATGGGCCTCAACTGAAACATGGGCCTAACTGAGGCCCGTTTTGTGTTGTCCGATATGACTCGTTGCATTTTCTCCTTGGGCCGTCCGGTTCCTTCACGAAGCCGCAACAGGGGCCCACCGCCCACATACACCGCGTTGACGCTATATATATCGGTCGCAGTTTTTTCCGGTCAGCTCTTCCTCGTACGAGCGACGCGCATGTCCATATGTCCAGGGCAGCTGAAGCAGAGTGGAGTGTCCCATGCTTTCCACCAACAAGTTGACCTTCCCTACGGCGCAATTGGTTCTCGATTTCCCATCTCAGGAGTCAGGAGGCAGGCAGGGCCAATCGAGCATGGACGCAGAGAAGGGCACAAAGAGAGGCCCTCGATTGCCCTGACGAGCTTCAGTGGAAGCAGCAGGTCGTTCGGCCAGGTGCCCAGATCAGAAACGCTACTGCGCAGGCGCAGCTGTGCCGCGCAGCGCAAAGAAAAAGGAGTGAGCAAACAGAGGGGAGCACTAGTGCAAGCAGCGCAATGAAGAAACCTCGGTGATGACACACGCACATGGTCGCATCTAGGACTAGGAGCTTTAGATATCCTCGGTGACTGCTGGGGTCAGGAAAAAGTTGTCGCAAGATCGTGTTGTCTGATCAGTGATCCAAGATCTGCAGCTGATGGAAAGCGAAAGTTTCAGCTCGTTCGTCCAGCGATCCATGCATGGCTTCAACCGCAAGGGACGAGACTGATAAAATGAGGCATTGTCGCAGGTATATGTGTAGTACTGCAATACCACAAACAGATCAGCTCCAAATTGCTTAAATCTAGCCTTTTTGCTAGTAACCACCGAGGCAAATCCAGATGTTGGTTTGGCCTTGGAGTTCTGGTTCTGGAGTTGGTGGCATGTCTTGAGTCTTGACAGACTAGGTTTTCAATTCCCCATGGATTGAGGAAAGAAAAAGTGACGAATGTATGTACAACATGTTCAGTTACTCAGCTATTAGTATATCAGTCCTGGATGTGCAGGAACCATATGGCGAAGTCGTTTGTCCTGGAAAAAACACAGCTTTCAATGTCCATCAGAAGTTATAAGCAACAGTATCCCAGTACCATCCAAATTGAATTCACTAACCAATTCTTTGGTTTATGGGTCAGGGTTGGTTCCAGGCTAGTGGCACTGTTCACTGTTCACAATATCAATCACATAAAGGTTAGCAGAAACAAGCACACATGGGTTGAGCAATTAGCAGCCACCCCGGATGCAATTAACAGGACAAGACAAGCTGCGAAACTAGCATTCTCAGGAAATTCAGATACATACAGTTGCACCCATCATCCATGGCGTTTCTGTCGGCGAAAAGTGAAAAAGGCAGGCATCTCATTCTCAGCTCAGAATTTGCGGTAACTACTACAAGTGGTGAGGCACAAGGGGACCAGAGGTTCCATCAAAAAACAAGGGGACCAGAGTAAGTTAGATGAGGTCAACACCTGCTTAACCTGATGCTGATACAGGTCAAACACTGCTTAGTCCTCCAGCTCACCGTTTCCACGGGGTGACGGGGACCAGGCTTCTGTTCTGATGCAGCAGTAGCGACAACAAAAACCAGCCAGGCCTAGTTGTACAGTACCGGGCCATGCCAATGGGCACTGCAGACTTTTGTGACTTCGTGTGGTTATATCGTAGCTCAAGTGGTACGAGTAGACTGTAGTCATTTACCTACAAGGACTGATTAGTTGGAAAGTTGCACTGTAGCCCGTTGTAGTAATGCTGCATTAATCGCTTGACCTTTCGATCTTGACATCAAGCAGGAGTGAACAACTTCGGTTGCTTGCTTCAACTAATAAAGGGCAGGGTAGGGCTGAAGTGGAGTCCAGTGCCAGTTGCCAGCATCAATCCCTGAAGATGCCCAGTCCAGCATCGGATTCAAAATGTCTTCCTTGTGCTGAAAAAGATGGCCATAATTCAGACTGTCAGTGCTAAAAAGTATTCAGAGTTTCAGAGGCCTCATCCCATGTATGTACAGTATTTGTATGTATGCAGAATGCAGGCATGCTCAGCTCAGTGGTCCTAGAGAGTACGTAGAGTAGAGACCATGTTCAATGCATTGCTGTTCACACTCGATTGACTTGCAGGATGGCATGAGGAAGCTGGGGTTATCTGGATCAGAGAGATGAGTGGCATGCATCGTGTGAAGGCAGGAGCTGAGCAGAGAGGAATTGTCGCCAGTCGTCACGGCATGAAATGAATGGTTGGATCTGAGGGGCACATGGACAATGGTGACCATGGCCATGGGAATGCATTGAGCGCCGTCGGAATCCAAGGCACACACGCGGTAGATTGTACTAAAATGTGCTGTACCGCAGCGATTCATGCAGATAAAACAGTTCAGTCAGTGTAGGAACCACGCAGCACCAACTGCGCGCTGCAAATGCTGCATTACCAGTAGCAGTGGCCTCTCGTGACACTCGGTCCACACACTGCCATTCTACTGGTCTTTCTTGCAATTGCAAGGATTGGCCAATTGCTGAATTTGCTGCTGGGATGGATGATCACACTCGATGAAATATCTTGGGAAACAGCTGCAAGAGGCCAAGGAACCAAGCCACCAAGGACTGTACCACGGTACAAACCGTCGTCCTTTTTCCCCCCATCGAGTGCATCATTCTAAAAGGAACTTGTACCAATGCCCAAACAAAATTCATTTCCTGTTCGCTATCACCAGCCACGCAGCATTGCAACAAAATTCAGAACCGATTGCGCAATCGCTCCACATGCAGTAAGATACCCTGGTGCAGAGAACCGCAACAAAGAGGCAAATGCAGCGACCAAATTTGCACAGGTTTATATATAAATATATGTGTGGGGAAGATGCAGAAGCTGCATGCATCAAGTCCACCGCCGAAACCACATCAAGCACAGCAACTTTGAGTTCCAGGCATGAGTCGTATATAGGTCACGGACTCACAGTGAACAAGAATGAGATACTATAGTATCTCATCAAAAAAATAGTAATAATTTGAGTAGAATTATCTGAACCATGAGGATACCAGTGACCTTTGTTCAGACATGGCTCCCTTAACTTTACTTTGCTCTGTTGTCTATCTATACCACACCCTGATACCCACATTTTTTTCTAACTTTTTTTTCCTTAAGCAGTTAAGCTTAGTTTATCTAGGGATCCTTTTCCATGGCACTAAGCATTACTATGGTAGCATCATGAAGAAGCAAAAGCAGCAAGGCTTAAACAATAAGCACCTTGCAAAGTTACAGGACACTGGTAGCTAGCTAGCCCTCCAAAGACAATCGAATGCACACTTGGTGGTGGACGGCCGGGCCGGGGAACACGCCGCGGCGGCAGCGTGGCTCCTCACGATGCTGCGGACATGGGCATGGATTTCCTCTTGGCGGTCTTGCCGGCGAGGACATTGCCGCCGCCCCTGACGTCGACCTTGTAGTACTGCACGAACCAGTCAACGAAATGGCGGAGGCCAACCTCGAGCGAGGTGGCGGGGCGGTAGCCGAAGTCGCGCGCGGCGTGGCTGACATTGGCATGCGTGAACGGCACGTCGCCGTTGGTCGGCATCGTGACGATGCGCTTGTGCGCCTTCTTGCCGAGGAGCTTCTCAAGGATGGCGACCATGCGGGTGACGGGCACCGGCGAGGTGTTGCCGAGGTTGTACACGCGGAGCGGCGCGGGCCCGCGCTTCTTGCCAGACTTGGAGCCCGTGCTCTTGCCGGCCGTGTCGAGCGCGCTGAGGCAGCCCCTGACGACGTCATCAATGTAGGTGAAGTCGCGGCGCGCGTCGGCGCCGTCGGCGGTGCGGAACAGCGTGATGGGCTCGCCGGCGACGATGCTGCGGGCGAATGAGAAGTAGGCCATGTCGGGGCGTCCCCACGGCCCGTAGACGGTGAAGAATCGCAGGCCGGTGATGGAGAGCCCGTAGATGTGGTTGTACGAGTGCGCGATGGCCTCGCCGGCCTTCTTGGTGGCCGCGTACAGCGACGCGGGGCGGTCCGTGCGGTGGTCCTCGGAGAAAGGCGCCTCGGTGTTGAGCCCGTACACCGACGACGACGACGCCCACACGACCGCTGGCTGTGGGTTGGCGTGCCTTGCCGCGGCCTCGAAAAGCGCGACGAGGCCCGCGACGTTGGAGGCCACGTACGCCTGCGGCGCCCGCATCGCGTGGCGCACGCCCGCCTGGGCCGCGAGGTGCAGCACGTGCGTGATCGGCACCGTGGACAGGAGCCGCTCCAGCAGCGCGGCGTCATTGATGTCGGCGTCCAGCACCACCACGCCGCGGGACGCCAGCAGACGCTGGCGTGCGCGCTTCAGCGACGGGTCGTAGTAGGCGTTGAAGTTGTCGAGGCCGAGCACGCCGTCGCCGCGAGCGCGGAGCGCCAGCGAGCAGTGCGCGCCCACGAAGCCCGCGGCGCCCGTGACGAGCACGGACAGCGCCCCGTCCCGCTGCGGCTTCGCGCTGCGCCGCACCTCCCGCTCCCACGCCGCGCCCCACCCGTACGACGACGAGCCTAGCAGGCTCCGGTGCGAGTGCCGAGACCGCAGCGAGGAGGAAGAGGAGGAGGAGCCGGAGCCGGACGCGGGCAACGCGGAGAGGCTGAAGGAGCGAGAGAGCAGGGACGGGTAGTGCACGGCGAAGAGGACGACGAGCGCGAGCGTGGTGAGCACGGTGGCGCGGAAGAGCAGGTGCGACGATGCCGACACGAGCTGCTTGGCGCCCGCCGCGCGCCGCAGCAGCAACGCGTGCCGCTCCAGCTTGACGCCCTTGGCGGCCGCGTCCACCACGCCGGCCGGCATCCGCTCCTCCTCTGCTGCTGCTGCTGCGCGCTGCGGTGGAGTGGGGGTGAGGTGGTGGTGCTTCGGCGATGTGAAGTGGGGAGCGAGCGAGAGTGTGAGACTGATAGCGTGATGACAGCGAGGGAGGGCGTGAGATATAAACCGAGGTGGCCGGCGCGCGGGGCCGCGGGATTCGGTTGCCTGCTGCGGCTACGGTGGTTTAGCTCCCGAAACAGTAAACGGGTGTGCTTTTTAGCTCGAGTGGATCAGGATCACCGTGTCGGGTTGGGGATGCCGGACGGCGGACGGAGCCGGATGGCCGGATGCAATGTCGCGCTCACGCTCACGCTCGCGGGTGCAGTGGTGCAGTGGTGCAATGGTGCATGCGTCAGCAACGCAGGAGCAGCAGCCTGACTGCCTCACTGTCCGTGTGTCAGGATTCACCGCGTGAAGGCTCGAGGGTGTGCACGGGAATGAGTGAGCTCTTGTCCGCTTTCGCCAGGTATCTGCCGGCCAATCACCTCAGGAGTACTAGTACGGAGTACTCCATCAGTCTAGAAAAAAAAACGCATGGACTCGGAGGGAGTACTCATTTTTCTATATTTATTAAAAAAAAATAAAAACAGTGAAGAGCAAACATTTCGTTGAATCGTTCGAGGCTCTCTACAGTGAGTAGGAGTAGGCTAGTAGCAGGCTGCCTCCGGGCCCCATTTGGCGGCGCCACTACGGGAGAAGTCGGCGCTGGTCAGTTTTTGCTGCTCCTTTGAAGCTGTGAAAAATCGAGTGCTCATTCCATTTACTTTTACCGTGCTTTTGCGCTTGACCCTCGTTCATGTCGGCTTCGCTTTCAACACTGTGCTAACACTACAGCGCACAATAGCTAGTGGAGCCTAAAAATTATATCTTTGCAGTGTACTCCCTCCGTCCCAGAATATCTGTCGTTCTCGCTTCCCGAGAAACAACTTTAACAAAAATATATATTAAAAAATATTATTATTTATGGTACATAATTAGTATCATCGGAAAGATCTTTGAATCTATTTTTTTAATAAATTTATTTGGAGATACAAATGTTGCTAGTATTTTCTAAAAATCAAGTCAAACTTATGGCACGAAAACCAGAAACGACAATTAAACTGGAACAGAGGCAGTATTTTGTGAGGAAAAGTTTCCGAGAAATTTTATAATAATTGAAAAATATATGAACCATCCACGGGGCTAGATCGAGCGGTGTAAAAATAAGAAGTACATATATGAAAGTACCTAGAAGTACCGAATTGATCGAAACGGTACCAAATTAGGTGGGTCAGGACCAAAATATGAGGACCAGTTAGGTGGGTCGGTACCAAAATATGGGGCCTCCTCCTCCTGGTTGCTGGCGCCCCCGCCAGCCGTAGCCGTAGGCATTATAAAAAATCTGTTTTATAAATAGTTTTTCTCGATTAATTAGTTAGGAAATAGAAAAAAAATGAAAGAACTAGGAGGTACTAAGATACTTTTCCAACCATTGCAAAAAGAGCTCTAAGGGTTCTTTGCTTCTACAATCTACTATTGATCTATAATTAGCGTCCTGTTCGTTTGGGCTTGTTTGACTTATAAGTCATACTTTTTTAGCTAATGAATAGTATTTGTCTCTCGTACCAAATCAGATAACCGTACTGTCAACCATGACTTATCAGCCAAACAAGTCTAAACAAACAGAGCGTAGGCCCTTAGCTAGATCGATGTTGCACTCCTGTTTCCACTAAAAGAAAGTCATCAAATACTATAATAATCTTCGATCATCGTGTTGTCTCATCACTGTCGGTACTAAACATCCTAGTGTAACTTGCAAGGGGGGTGGGGGGGTGGGGGGGGGGGAGGGGGGTGGCATTGATAAGCGACCATGGATTCAATTTCAAAGGCCTCCTCTTTACTAAGGGCCTATTTAGATTCCAAAAAAATTTACGCAGTGTCCGTCACATCGAATCTTGCGGCACATACATGGAGTACTAAATATAGACGAAAAAAACTAATTGCACAGTTGAGCGAGAAATCACGAGACGAAACTTTTAAAACTAATTAGTCTATAATTAGACACTAATTATCAAATACAAACGAAAGTGCTATAGTAGTCAAAATCCAAAAAATTTTGGATGTAAACGGGGCCTAACATGGGCGCTCTACTGGTGTGCTGTTGAGTACCGAGCTGGGCGACAGCTTGTAAAGCTGTGGGAACGGAGGCACGGAGCGAGCTGATCCTAGTACGTACAGCAGCTGCGGAGACTTTGATACACACCACTAGGAGGTTTTCCAGTGATGGATCCCCTGTGCTTTTCTCGGTCACCCTTTGAGGAAAGTAGTATAACAGAGTCCCCGTACTTTGCCAACAAAGATAGAGGAGAAGTGTGTTGTCGCATTAGTTCAGCATTTTTTTTAGACGGCCAACAAATCGTCTTATGTAGTGCTGTGTAGTACGTAATTTTGATGACGTGGAGGAAAGAGAAGGTAAAGATCATTGTACCCATAAGCTACTATTTAAGAATGTTCTTGCACCGTTGCATTATATGAGTTGTTCTAGTTATACAACTCACAATGTTCCTTTGTTCTATGCACAAATTATGAATTAAAGAAAAAATCTTAATACTACTGGTTGCACTTGGAGGCCACAAATGAAGGCTCCATGGCAGTCCTCACAAGACACGCTACAAAAAGAATTCTAAAAGTTGTTGTGGAAACCCACAACATTTAGACTTTAATTTGATAGACTCTAATCATCGTCCCAAATAATAGTTATTTAATTGATTTAGATTTCTAGAAAAAAAATTACCCATCTCTCCATCATAGAAAATACATAAAGTAACTCCTAACTTTTGCATCTAAAATACCTATTTTAGCTATTACGAAAGATAATTTAGAGTACCCCTAAATTTGCATCTAAGGTGCACATCTCTATCTTTATGAAAGATAATACAAATAACTCCTAAATTTTATTTTTAACTTACTCACATCTACTATTATGAAAGATAATATAAAGTAATGCATTTACTTTGTATCTACATTATTTATGTTTGTTGTTTTAAAATTAAATTGGAATATCCCTCAAATCTAGGGCTAAAATAAATTATTACGGGAATAATGCAGTATCCATATAGCACAACATATTATTTTTTTCCAAATTACATGTTTCTACCAATTTAAAATTAGAAGTAGTCACAGATGCTATGTGACACTATATATGTAGTAAACATGCATGCATCAAGGTAGATACTTATTTTTTCTAGTTTACTCAATCATTAAAAATTACTCCCTTAGTAAACCATATACAAATGGCACTTACAATTCACATTTAATATATTAATACTCTATGACAACATATTTTGTAAGTCATTACTTTAGAAAATTATATATATTGACCGAAATATTATAAAAAAATTAATTTCAAGCACTTTCCTACGATTTTATAGGTAGAAATCGTGTTACAAAACTAGTGGCATAAAAGTTGAAAGCCAAAACCTAAACTCGTGATGTCACAAAAATGATACAAGAAGAATTGATATAACTTAATCTAAGATTTTAACTAAACGTATAGTAAAAACCATAGAGGTGCAATGCAAAGGACGCAAACAGTTATATGGTAATTTGTAAATTTATCAAAGTTCATGGCCAAGATGGTAAAAAGAGATAACTATCGTAGGAATTGTGTTAAGATGTCTAAAGAATAATACTTGGGTGTGCGTAAAGCAAGCAATGACAATTGTGTTTGCCCTGAGATTCTGAGAATGAACGTTCATCTGCCAAGGTAATCGGATCCTAGTCCTAGGTGCGTGCTCCCTCACAGTCTGACGGCAAAGGTCAGCACACGGCGACCTACGCGGCGACGCATATTAGCGCAGACGCGACGCGCGACGCCGGGCGGCACGTGCGCGCGAGCGAGGCCTCAGGCCTGGCCGAGCAGGGCAGGGCCCCCGGATCGCACGCCCAACGCAATGACGCGTGGGTCCACGCGGCGGAGGCGCCGCCTCGGGGTTAGCGCCAAAACAGAGGACGGCGCCTCCTTGGACTGCGTGCCGCTGCAACGGCTACCATCTCAGGCTGTACGGCTGCGTATGCATGCATACATACAGATACAGTCATACGGAGTATACAATATACAAACCGGGCCCCCCTTGAAGTCGGAGGAGCTGTAAAACTGCATGCGCTGACGGCTGGCGTTGGTTTCAGGTCGAAAATGAAACCTGCTCATTCAAAGGCAATGGCTGGCTGACAGAGGAAACTGGGAGCTGTAATGTATACCCGAGTACTTCTTCCTTTTGAGAATACACGATGGACGATGGATGCACAGTCACCACGCGATCGAGTTCGAGTGCAAGGTGAACAGACGGCGGACGACATGGCTCAGCTCACCCGGCTAGGCCAGCTCGAGTTCGACCGGCGGCGATGGCTGGCCCTGGCCGCAGCGAGCGAGCGAGCACCCTGCCGCCCTGCCGGTGGATTGGGATTGGATCGACGGGCGTGGGTCGGTGCCCGATGAATGCTCTCAGTCACGCTCACACGCCCACAGTAGCCACAGTGCACAGGCAGAGGTCACCAATCGGCAGCGCGTGCATCGGATTAAAGAGCCTCACATGCATGCTCTGTGCTCTCCATCGATCGGCGGTGCACTGTGCACGCGGGGCATGACTCCGCTCCGCTCCGCTCCAATGCGGCGGCGGGTGTCTGTCAGCCGCAGGCAAAAGCGCGTTCTGCGTCCAGCTAGTCTCTGATGGGAAATCTAGCAAACCCCCTTTTAGGGCCCCTTGGACAGAGCTATGAATAGCAACTGAAGTGGGATTAAGCAGTTTCGGCTTCGCCTACACCAGTTCTTTCTTTTTACCGGTTTCGGCTTCACTTGACACGTAGCAATAAGAGATAAAGCTATTCGGCAACCACCTTGTTGCTCGAAAGTAGTCCATATAGACATTAAAATAATCTCTATTAGCCGGCTGAAATACCGTGATACCCGTCTAGTCCACAGTAAAAAGTACCCATAAATTTATGGACTACCATAGAGAATAAAAAACATTATTTTCTTACTCCCCCTCTCTCTTCTTGTAGTGGCTGATGGATTGAAGATAGATACTTTTTTATCCTCTTTGGGACCCATTTTTATAGACTACTTAGTTCATATATATCGTGTGAAGATAACAATAGCTATGGACTGGTTACGTGGATCCTATGTATACGGACTACTTGATCCATATAAAGAGATCCTTATTTTTGCGCCGGTTCCTTTTTACCCTTCCCAAAAACAGCTTGTTGCTTTGATGATGCGCAGCAATGTAGCTGGTTCAGTGGAAAGATTTACTCCAGCGAGCACCCGATAATTTTATGGGTTACCCTAATTTTATTGGAGGAGGGGTAAAGGTATCTAGCGACAGATGGTCAGCAGAGAATCAGAGGTGACGCGCTTTATCAGGCAGAAAGTGAAACTGCACGGGATGTTTGTCGCTGCTGCCCAGTGAGATCAACCGGCCTAAACTAGTATACTAATCCTGATCCTGTAGTACCACTAGTTAACTAAATCAACTAATGCTGCGGGGAGATTGCCTAGGTATCCGTAACCAGGTGACACCGTGGGATATGCCGCGTAGGTACGTTCGTCAACTACTGGAACTTTGCAGGCCTGGATTCTCGGTGGGCTTACAGCGCAGAGCCTGAGAGACCCGGCAACGGATCTTGGTTGCCTGAATTTTAGTTCGGTTAGTCAGCGACTCAGTGCTCCACTCTATCATCAGCGCGGGCAAATGCTCTCCTATGCTCCTATTGCATTTGCCATCTGCGACCGTCAGCGTCCAGAACGAACTTGAGGTCGCAGAAACGACCAGCAGAAAACGGGAGCGTCTCCACGACTTGGAACGTGCGCCAAGGGTTAAATAGCGAACATCGCGCCCAGTGGTTCGCACGTTATTGCTGCACAGTACTGCAGTGTATAGGGAAAAAAGAAAGTGGTTCGTACATTTGAACTGGATTCCCTTTCCTAGTTTCTAGGGCCTTGTTGAGATGCAAAATTTTTTGCAAAATGAGTACTGTAGCATTTTGTTGTTATTTGATAATTAGTGTCCCATCATAGTCTAATTAGGCTTAAAAGATTCGTCTCGCGGATTTCGTCTAAACTGTGTAATTAGTTTTATTTTTTATTTATATTTAATGCTTCATGCATGCGTCCAAAGATTCGATGTGACGGGGATTATGAAAAATTTTACAAAATTTTTTGCAAACTAAACTGACCTAGGAGTACGTGATGACGCACCAGCACGATAGCACAGAGGGCACACCACACACAGAGAGACTGACAGACGCGCGGGCGGGTGCACACGGTGTCGGTGGGTTCTTCATTCTCCGCATCCCAATCCAAGTGAACTTTCAGCTATGCCAGCCACGCCATGCCATGCGTGATGCATGTGCAAAAAGTTTCATATAAATGACAGTACCAACAATCAGTTGGATCGAACTCTTCCATGTACTGTACCTGCACGTGCTACTTAGCAGACTCAGCATGCATGCCTTGGGGACCCTGGAGCCAGAGGCTCATACATGGTCTGAGCGGGCCCACTCTCATCTCATCTCATGTACTCCCATGGTTTTATATGGAAGCTTCATGTACTCCCATGGTTTTACATGATGAGCGAGGTGGTGAACGAGTACACGACGACGCATGCATGATTCCATTCGCTCATGATCTCGTCGCTATCGACCCGTATCCGGATACATCGCAACATAAATACACCGACACACACACACCGGTCCTGAGCTTTTCTGAGTGAAGTCGACATATTGATAGCCCCTTTCCGGAGGGAAAGAACTAAAAAAAGAGAGGAAGAAGCATATTTGCATGTGCCCGAGCGCGATGGGATGAGACTTAGAAAAGACCAAAAAAAAAAAGAGGGGAGAAAGTCTTGAGTTACCAGCAGGGGTTGATGCTTGCCGAAGCTGGATAAAAGAGATGACACCCGACTACTTTTGCCGAGAAGTAAAAGATTTGAGTGAGCTGGGTAAGAAGGCCCCGTTGCGGAACGGACCATTCTGGCCCTGGAACTATTCCTCGGTAGTACAAATTTGTGTAGGAAATGGTCCGGCTGGGAATCAATCCTAGATAACCGAACGGAGTCTAAAGCAGGGAAGGATGGGATTGAGCTTCACCGACGACGGTGAACGGCAAGCCGCTGCCGATCACGCCGGGCGACAACGGGCCTCTTCCCTCCTCAAGACTTGGAGTCCAACTCCGTTAACAGTCTCCCTGCCTGCCTGCCCGCCCTGGGCAGCTCCCAGTTGGGCCCTTGGGTGGACTCAAGGCCCAGACAGGGAGACAGTCAACGGATCCAACACTTTTTTCTCTGTCAATTCGTCGTCTCTTCAGCAGAGACGTTAAATGGGAGAGAGTATATCAAACAAATTATGCTGCCAGGAGGCTTATAGTATGTGAATTTGAAAATGAGCAACTTAGAGTACCAAGCTTGTCAACTCCAGCTCGTTCTCGCAGGAGTCCACTATTGACATTTGTTTAGTAAAACACAATTAGTCATTTTTTTCTCGAACACAAGGGAGAATTACGCATCTTTTATATTAAGAAGAAAAAAAAGGTATGAACCCAACACCCCCCAACCCCAACCCCAAAAAAAAACTACAAAGAAACGCCTCAACACACCCCAGACACATGGCCACACGGCCACAACTAGCCCACATAAAGTAACAAACAAAAAATTCCAAAACACAAACACACACCTGCTCACAAACAAGGGGTGAACGACCAACGAGCTAAGCAATTAGGCAACACAAAGTATCCGTTTAGTGAACATGGCTATGCCCTTGGCACCCGCTTGACCCCATAACTTTGCTTCTTCGTGGACTGAAGCTAGGATACCCTGCAGAGTAGGTCAAGACACATAGGTTCCGATGGGTCCAAAGCGACCAGGCTCCAAGAATAACTAAAGAATGGAGACCCGGCCTATCCTGATCGGCGACAATCTCATTGGATCGGCACCACCAAACTTCAAAGGACGACTCAGCTGGTTGGGGAGCGAGGATCTGCGGTCCAAATTTATGTAAGAGCTCAAACCAGGATTGACTAGAGAAGACAAAATAAACTAGCAGGTGGTTTTCTGTTCTTAATCACACATCAAACATTGCTGGTGATGCTGAAGACCCCATCAAGCAAGACGATTTGCAGTCCAACACTTATTATGCGCGACCAACTACATGAAAAAATATAATTAGTCACATGTTTGATGCTCGGTCTTAGAGAATCAACCAGTAAAATATAATTTGGATTCGAAATATGAATAAGCATATAGATTGGCATGCATATAAGCCTCTAGAATTTTAGTAATAATATAATTAGTCAAATGTCTTATTCATTCCCCAATTCCCAAGAGAAAAAATTAGAAATATGAATGGGTGTACAGATTTTAGATTTTATAATTAAGGGTGTTAGTACCATGGCATATTGACATGCATGTGCCTTCTAACTTTTACACGCTAGACCAGACTGATGTCATTCTCTATTGTGAAAATTTAGTGGTCTCATCCTCCATCCAAATAACAGTTTTGAGTATGGGTTGTAATAAACTTGTAAAAATTGCTGGACCTGTAATTTATAGTGGTTTTGGCCTAAAAACCATGCTTCCAAAATGGCCTTAAGCCAGGCCCTGACGGATGCAAATCGCGAGGTGCAAAGTCCTGTGGCCCATGCATTAGGGTCAAGTCGTCTCCACCTGGTGACGACTACCGAGCGCCTCCCCCTGCCGCGGCGCCGCCTTGCGGAGTCGCGATCAACGTCGCTCACGAGAGCGGCTCTTGTGCTTTGGTCCGCGCCGTGGCCGGCAGCCACTCTCTCCCGTTGTCCCCGCTCACCACCCACCGGTGACCCTCGCTCCGTCTCGGTGAGTCACGCGATGCCTCCTCTCGTGCGGATTCCTGTCGATTTTTGGGCGCACAACCCCTCCACCATCGGTGGATTCTTATGGCGTGCGGATGTCGATCGTCGGCGTGCGTGTTCGCAAATCTGGCGGTCGAATCAGCGCCGGCTCACCGTCGATCTGTTACCTTCCCTCACAGCAGGACGCTAACCCTCTCCATTTTTTGCCTTTTGTGGATCTTCTCCCTCGCGGATCCCTGTCGCTCTAGTCCTTTTCGCCCGTGCCCCCCTTCTGGCTGTCTAGCTCCGTTCAGGTGAGTTTATAGGCAACACCTCCTTCTATGGTGTTTTTTCCTTTTGTGGATCGTCTCCCTCGTGGATCCCTATCGGTCTACTCCTTTTCGGCAGTGGACCCCTTCTGGCTAAGCTCGTCAGCGCTGGCGGGGCTAAAGAAAAGGGGTGTACAGCTCACGACACTCCATAGGGTCGAATCTGGCTCTTCTGGTTGGGGTGTACAGCTCGTGACGCTCCACAGGGTCGAATACGGCTCCTTCTGGTTCTGCTTGTGGAAGTAGTCGTTGGCTCTAGCTCCTTCAACCTCTGCTCGTGGAAGTAGGCTTCTGCTCGCAGAAGTAGTGGACTTCGGGAGCTTCAGGATGACGCCGGACGAGAGCTTGAGGGTGACGCCAACGACCAGGACTCCTTCACGGCTTTAGGATATTAGCGACGGTAGGCTCCTCCCTGCCTCCCTATCTCAACCTAGTGCACGGCGAAGGTAGGCGAAGGCAACATCGACGGTGTGGGTGTGGCACTGCGGCTACCGTGCTCCTCGCGACAACGGGGCGTGGCTTTGGCGGGGCAAGTGGGTGAACCGGTAGGGCCCAGTGCGATGGTGGCTGGAGCGAAGGGAGTGGTCGCGGGTCCTATAAAAGGCCGAGTGGCTAGGGTTGCGGTGCAGGTGAGTGAAGCAGTGAGTCGTGGCCTCCACACGATGCAAAGTGGGTCCTCGTTGTCCGTGGCCAGGCGAGGGTCCATGTGTAGTGGCAGAGCGGATGAGCGTGTAGAAGAGTGAGAGGGACGCGTGAGAGAGGGAGCATGTCTGCGTGCTGTGAATGCTAGAAGGCCACAACTAGCATGTATGGTAAAAAGGAAGCCGAAATTGGAGATAATGCTTACCCAAGAACAATCTAGAGATATTCGGGATTACATCCTCAACCGTGAACTGGCTATCATATCCCATGGTATTTTTTTTGAAGAGCAAAACTTTATTACTCATTAGGCTCAGCAAGATCGCTGGCCACTAGACCCTCTACGAAGCAAGGTACATCATCCCATGTGGTATTGATATTTAGGCTATCTATTTGTCTGCCTTTCTGCATCTTAACATTTGTGCAATGCTAATGCTCTAATGATTTAATTTCCTACAACATCACATTAACTATTGGTTTATTAATTTCTCTTGGGATTGATCACAAATTTGCTGGTGATGTCCTCAGTACTGATACTTGTGCAGATGAAGCAACTATATTAGACATTGGCTCTGGTGGATTAAACCTAATTTGGCCTCCCTCCCTCCCTCCAATTCATTTGCTCATTGGTACTTGTTTTCTTTTGTTCAGTTTGACTTAATGCTACAAAAAATTCGAGGGTGGTGATAAACCCGAACATGAGAGTAGTGGGAGTGGAGAGAACAAGAGAGAGAGAGAGTCAAATAAATGAGAGACAAAAAGTCCCCCTCAACCTTCCCTCTCCCACCCTTTTATAAGGGAGGTGGGAGGAGAAGTTTTCACCATTGCCCCTAGTGGGTCTTGCATTTATAAAAGGGTCTCTAAGAGCTACAAATGAGCCCTAAGCATTATCTCACAAGCCCCTATGCTATGTAATTGAGCCCCAAACACATTAATAGCGGTCCCAAACATATTATACACCCCAACAGTAGCCGCTCAACAACCACTCGGCTATTTAGTTTTGCTCGGAAGCACAAGACCTAATAACTGAATACAAGTAAGTGTGGCCCAATTACAACTCAGACCAGGCACACGGCTCTTGTCTATACAGAGATACTCTCGAGATGATTTTATCTTTGGCTACTCTTCGACTAGTCTTCGGTGGCAACCTTCGCTCAAACATCTGCCACCCTGTCTTTGGCAGCTTGCTCTTCGTATGGCCTTGAGACCTCAATACCCTTTTTTCATAATAGAGCCTTCATCGAAGACATTGATGTAGTCAAAGTAGACAAAGTAGTCGACATAGATGGCGTAGTTATAGGTGAACACAACACGTCTTCAATCTTTCACTCACGGGTGCCAGGTGAGGCTTTCATCCTTAGGTGGTTTGATTGTCCAATGTGCTCCTTGCCAGTCCCTCTTAGCCGACGCTTGTGAGAAATTTTTTTGTGTGCTTGAATTAAACGACATAGGTGCGGTTGATATCATAGATCTCATAGATGGAGATCCTCCTGCTCTAATTGATGGTGAAGGCAAAGTCGAACATGCCAATGGCGACCCCATCGCTCCAAATTCATGGCGAAGGTGAATTCAAAGATTGTAAGGATCTAGATGGCTAGAGGGGGCGGTGAATAGCCTATAAAAAATCCTTCTACAATTCACAAATCACTAGAGAAAAGTGGTTAGTACGATAAGTGATCCTAATAGCCACTACAAGCACTAGCTCTAGTTCACTCAAGCAAGCTTCTTATACAAGTCTAGTAGCAATTTGAGTTTATCCTAATTACTCCACCACACAAGGCTACAAGCTGCACAACTACACTAGAGAGCTAGGCTAGAGAGCAACTAACAACTGTTACTACTTCCAAGAATAACTAGCTACTCTAGAGCTCTTAATTACAAGAGAGCTACCACTACTAGTCTACACAAGCAACAAGCACTAAACTAGCTGTCGGTGTTTTGGACCGGGGGGTCCTCAACCGACTAGTGAATTTGGACTGCGTGCTCCCAGTCTCGGATGGTGATGCAAAGAGACACAAGGTTTATACTGGTTCAGGCAATCGATGCCCTACGTCCAGTCTGAGAGATCGATCTTGTATTCCTTATACCGAAGTGCTAGTAGTAGGGGGTTACAAGCACAGTGAAAGAGGGAGCTAATCCCAGGTCTCGGCGAGGTGTCGTGTGGGCTGCTTGAGACGTTGCTCTCAGGCGACTGGGTTGTGTATGTGTGTGTGTGTTACAAGGTGTTCTTCCTCGTGTGCCCCCTTAAAATGGCCCAAGTCCTCTCCTTTTATAGCCTGAAGGGAGGACAAGGACGGTACATGTGCTAACTATATGGTGTCGTGTGAACAGGGGCGGCGTGTCCGGGCCCTGTAGCCTGTTCCTGTGGCGGCGCGGTCGTCGGAGCGGTACGTCCTTGAGCGCTGGGGCGATGTTCTGGTCACATCCATCCCTGTGCGTCATGGGAGCTCCTGGATTGCCTCGGAGCAGGTGCGGCGGCCGGGGTGCGGATCGCCGTGGATCGACTGTGGGCGAGGCCGAGGCTCGGTCGGTGCTGAGGCTACACCGTAGAGGGGGGCCTCGGTAGACACGAATCCTGAGATAGCCGAGACCTTGGTGCACAGTGCCGAGGCCCCGAGAGGGTGGCTGATCCGGCGCGCTGGCTTGGAGGCGGTGATGACCCGAGCCAAGTTGTCCGCGCAATGTTGTTTTCGAGGTGGGGATCGCAGGGCACAGTGTAGTGTGGGCGCTGATCGTGGGCACAGCGTTAGAACACAGTGGCCGGTAATCCCCGCTGTGCCTTGTCCCAGCTGGTATGGCGCTGATGCGACCTTAGGTCTCGTCGGCCATTCTGCGGTGTCGAGCCATCGTCCGGCTGAGATTGCGGGAGTGGTTGGCGTATTAATGGGACACGACGTGCTGTCGGGAGGGTCGGTCGAGGCGGGAGGCGACGGGCTATGGACGAACCGGCCTCGAGCAATACGGAGAATGAGGCCTCGCGCGAGACGGAGATCGGACTCCTTGCCGAGGCCTTCCGCGAGAGGCCTCGCGCGAGGCAGAGATTGCGCTCCCTGCCGAGGCCTTCTGTGAAAGGCCTCGCGCGAGGCAGAGATTGCGTTAGGACGCCGAGACCTCCTGTGCGAGGCTCGAGGCAGGGCGGAGAGCCTGGTAGGCTCGGACATAGCCGGTGAGGAGCCTACGGCTTAGCTTCTAGCTTGCTTTTTTGATGGGATTCAAGTGACCCTTTTGATATTTGCTCTGGGTACCCGGTTCTACGGTACCCGACAGTAGCCCTCGAGCCCCCGGAGGAGTGCGTGCACTCCCCTGGGGGTTTGCCGAGGCTTGGTTTATAGCCGCTCCCATAGGAATTGGGTTTTTGTTTCTTGAGGTTTCGGTGGGTGCGCGCGAGCGCACCCGCCGGGTGTAGCCCCCGAGGCCCTGGAGGAGTGGAGTTACTCCTCCAGGGGCTTTTTTTTGTTTTCGCGTTTGAGCAAGGAGTTTTTATCACATTTGCCGAGCCCATAAGTGCGAGTTTGGGTCGTGGGGGTCTCAGCGAGGCTGCAGGAAAAGCCCTCTAGCCTCCACACGGAGCGAGAGGTCCGTCAGGGGTCCCCCTGACTTTGGGTACGACCCTCACGCTTCCTTTTTGCTTGGAAGGAGGGGTGGAATGTGCCTGGCTACCCTCGATGGGCACGAGCGTGGGCACTTTCGGTGAGCTGTTATCGGGTGAGTCTGAGTGGAGGCCCGTACCCCGTTCGCTAGGGGACGACTAGCGGTCCAGAGACACACTCCAAGAGTACCAGAGGGTTTCTCTAGTGGGTGCCGAGGCTATTCGCTGGGCCTCGGTGGCTCGGTGCCTCCCTACGGTGGGATCCCATTCGGAGACTTCCCTGCCAGTCTCGGACACGACTTAGGGCGCTCCGAGCGATTGTTCGCTCGGGCCTCGGCCATTCGTATGCTTGCCCCAAGGTCATCCCTGACTCTGTTGCCCTAGGGTGGCTGTCGAAACCTCTGGAGGCCCAGCCTTCGAACCCCTGGACCGTAACGGGCTCGGTGCCCTTTATCATATTTGTACGAAACTTCTAGCATGGACTTAGACCGTTTGTCTTTGTCTTGGGTGCAGGAGGAGCCCCCGAGCCTCTGCTTGGAGAAAGAGGGCGGTCAGGGGTCCCCTGGCTTTTTCATCCGACCCTCACGTGTCCTTTTTGTTCGGACGGAGGGTTTGTTTGCCGAGCCCATTCTGGTGCGAGCCGGAGCCGCTGGTCTCAGTAAGGTTGCAGGGAGAGCCCCTAGCCTCTGCGCGGAGCAAGAGGGCCGTCGGGAGTTCCCCTGACTTTTTATACGCCCCTTGCGCGTGAGGGTTTGTTTGCCGAGACCCCTTTGGGCGCGAACCCGGGTCATGGGGGTCTCGGCATATCTGCAGGAAGAGTCCCCTAGCCTCTGCACAGGGCGAGAGGGCTGTCAGGAGCTCCCCTGTCTTTTTGTATGACCCTCATGCTTCCTTTTCGCTCGGAAGGAGGGTTTGTTTTGGCGAGCCCCTTCGAGTGCGAGCTGGGGTCGCTGGGTCTCGGCAAGGTTGCAGGAAGAGCCCCTTAGCCTCTGCATAGAGTGAGAAGGCCGTCGGGGGTTCCCCTAACTTTTCGTACGACCCTCATGTTTCCTTTTCGCTCGGAAGGAGGGGTGGAATGTGCCTCTCTACCCTCGGTGGGCACGAGTGGTGGCACTTCTGGTGAGCTGTTATCGGGTAGTCCGAGTGGAGGCCCGAACCCCATTTGCTAAGGGTCAGCTAGAGGTCCGGAGACGCACTCCAAGAGTACCAGAGGGTTTCTCTAGTGGGTGCCGAGGCCGTTCGCTGGGCCTCGGTGGCTCGGTGCCTCCCTACGGTGGGATCCCATTCAGAGACCCCCTGCCAGTCTCGGACACGACTTAGGGTGTCCCAAGCGTTTCGCTTGCTTGGGCCTCAGCCCCGTATAGGCTCGCTCACAGTCGTCCCTGACTCTGTTGTCCTGGGGTGGCTGTCGAAACCCCTTGGGGCCCAGCCTTCGAACCCCTGGACCGTAATAGGCTCAGAGCCTGGTTCCTTCATCTGAAAGGAATAGGTCGGGGGAATAACTTCCCTATTGGCTCGGCAACGGGTGGCGTGCCTTTTGAGGCGGTTTCCTGGAGAGGCGAAACGACGCCTGCTGCCATAGTGGCCGAGCGTGACGTGGTGGATGGGACGTAACTGTTCCCGCAATTAATGAGAAAGAAGTGGTCGCGTGGGCGGCAGAATCGGCTCGTGGTTAACCACGCCAGATCGGGGGGAAACTTCCTCGATTTCATCGCCCGTTCGTTTCGCCTTCCCCCTACATAAATACTCAAAGAGTCTCGCCCCTCCTCACCTTCCCTTACCTACGTTAGCCCTGCCTCCGTCGAGCCATCGCTAGAGCAGCAGGTGATGGGAAGAAGAAGGGAGAAGAGCGAGCCAGGGAGTGAGCGAGAAAAAGCGAGAGCGTGGGAGAGAGGAAAACTCACAGCCACATCTGATCCTTCCATCGCACTCATGGCCGGCAACATCGTCGTTGTCAAGGCGGACCCCTGGGATCTGTCGGACGTTACCGAGGAGATGCTTCAGTCGCTTGTCGACGATGGGCTCCTTTGCCCGGTGACGGACCCCACCAGGCCGGAGTGGATTGCTCCGTACAGCGAGCCAGAGCCGAGGCCTTACGACGGCTATGTCATGAGCTTCGTCTCCTTTCACGAGCGCAGCCTCGGCGTCCCGACGGATCGGTTCATGCGGGCGCTCCCGCACTACTACGGCGTGGAGCTCCACAACTTCAATCCCAACTCCATCGCTCAGGCGGCTATCTTTGTTGCCGTCTGCGAGGGGTATTTGGGGATTGCTCCCCATTGGGAGTTGTGGCTCCACCTATTCTGGGCGGGGCACACCACTAAGCCGACGGGCATGTCGGGTACGAGGAAGGCGACGAGGGCCGGTGGCTGCACTCTCCAAGTGCGCCAGGACCGCTAGCACCTCTACATCCCAGCCCAGCTCATGTCCTCCAACTGTCGGTGGTACACGAGCTGGTTCTACCTTCGTAATGATGACGGAGGACTTCCCCCTTACACTGGGTGGATAGTGGGGAGCTGCCCAGAGAGATGGAAGTACGACGTCCCGAAGGACGACCAGCCCAGGCTAGAGCCACTTCTGGAGGGGCTGGCGAGGCTACGGGGCCATGGTCTCACCGTGGCTATGGTCGTGGCCGCCTTCCACCACCGGAGGGTGCTGCCGCTGATGGCACGGCAGCGGCGGCTGTTCAAGATGAAGCCGGGTGAGCCCATTGAGGGCATCCGGATGTCCTCATCTGCCCTTTCCGACGAGGAAATTCTTCGTCGGGTGGGGGAGACGGTAGAGGCGAAGCTGAGGGGCGGCAACTTGACCCCCTTCGCGATGCGACCGTCGCGGGGGTTCCTCTCGCTGGTAAGTCGTGTGCCGCTGTAGCCTCCGAGCCTCCTCAGTCTCCCCTTACCCCTTGTTCCCTTATGCGCGTTTGTCATTCCTACAGGAGATGAGGGACGTGCGCTCCTCTCCGCCGCCCGTTCCTGAGGACGCAAGGCGGTGGGCGATCAACCGGGCGCACGCCGACGCGCAGAAGAAACGGAAAGACGCCAAGGCGGCGAAGCACACGAAGCAAATCCTTACGCGCGAAGAGCTAGATAAGCGCCGCCGTCAATAAAGGAAGGATGGTCTCCCGTTGGAGGAATCCCCATCGCCGTCGCTGTCGATGGAGGCCTCGGACGGGGATGACGAGGGCGAGGGGGGGGGGAGGTCCCCTGGACCACCTTCCTAACATAGTGGAGGTGGTGCCTGGGGCGCTGGCGATTGCCCGCTCTGGGGCCGACACGCCCGAGGCATGGGTGTTGGGCAAACGCGCCGTCAGCCCGATGGGCTCGACGGCGATGGTGGAACAAGTGGCGGCGGAGGCGATGCTACCGCCCCTGCAGAGGACCGACGGGGCGCCGGGGTCCTTTGAAGACCGACCGGCGCCGATGGACACGGAGGCGATGCCTCTATAGCCACCTCCGCCTTTGCGGACAAGGTTTGCCATGGCAAAGCGGTTGCTGCCCCATTCAAGGTAGGTGTATTTTTGGTAGGGTCATAGTGCCTTCCGTTCGCCTTTTGGCCTCGCGTTGACCCTGTAGGTTATTTTTCCTTAGTCGAAAGTGGCCTGCGGACGACCTTCCCTTGGCGCCCCTTAAGGCGCTCAAGGCGAGCCCCGGCTCCTCCGCCCACTGGGTGGTGGAGGCACAAGCCGCTATTCAACGCGGCACGGCGTCGGCGAGGGCCGACCCGAAGGAGCCAGCCGCCCAAGGAGGGGCCGCCAGGGCGACCCCTACACAGACGAGGGAGGGAGTGCTTCCACCTCGTGAGGGCGAGGCTCACGAGTCAGATGGGGCCGGCGTGCCCTTGGTTGCCGAGGCCCCCAGGGTCTCTGAGGCTGAGGCGATGGGGGCTAGGACGCCCAAGACCGCCAAGACCGCAGTGGCCACGGTCGGTGTTTCTGCGTCCACCGAGGCCATGATGGCGGAGGCCAGAGCCCCCGAGACCGCCGAGGCCGTAATTGCAGAGGCCGGAGCCCTTGAGATCACCAAGGCCGTCGTGATGGCGGCGAGGCCGTCTGTCCAGGAGGCGGAGATAAAGGCGGCGGAGGCCTCGGTGGTGCCCTTGGTTTAGGGCCCGCCGTTGTTGCGAGAGAGCGCCCGGGAGGCAGAGGTCTATCCGATCTCCTCCGATGATACTTCCCAGGCGTGGGAGGTGGTCGACACTGAGGAGACCGGTGCCGTGGAGCAGCCAGCGCCGATCTTGGACGAGGGAAACTCAGCCCTCGTGCGGGTGCGACCCGAGCCTCGTGGGTGGGATCACCCGCGGGTACTGTGGCGGAGCCAGGATGACCCTGAGGGGGAGCCTCTGTTCGCCCTCGAGGACGCAGCCGAGGGCGGGTGCTGGGGCACCTTCGAGCAATACCGCTAGCTGGCGGAGTGGTCGCTATGGACGGCGCTGTCCGTGGTGGCCGACGAACTGCCCGGAGTCGCCTAGGTTCGCGTTTTCCTTTCTCACGCGACGTTGTCTTTTTTTGGGTTTTGTTGCAATCAATGACCCCTGTTCTGCTTTTCCAGGAGCTCGAGACCCAGTCCCTTGGGAAGTCAGTCTTTCTCCGGCGGGAGAGGGACATCTGGGACCAGCTCCAGCGGCAAAGGGGCCTGCTTACGGGAGCCAACGAGCTGCTGGCGGAGCAGAGCATGGAGGTGGAGGACCTTCGGCTTTGTTGTGCTGATGTGAGGGTCGAGGTGGTCATGGCCTAGGGGCAGGTCGCCCCTTTGACGGTGTGGGTCAAGGAGTTGGAGGAGGAGCTTACCCGCATCACCGGTGATCGAGATGCCTTCAGGTCCTGGGCCGAAGAAGCGATGGCCTCAGGCAAGGCCCTCGCTGGGCAGCTGGGGGCGGAGGAGAGTGCGCACCAGCTGATGAAAGGCGCTCTGGACAAGGCCCTTGTGACGGTTGAGGCCTCGCAAATCGAGGCTGTGGTTTGGAGGGGGACGGTCGAGTGTGAGTTTCAGTCCCCTTGTTTTGTTTTCTTTTCCTTATGTTTGCTCCCTAACTTCCTTGTGTGACGCAGAGCTGGGGAGTGAAGCTTCCAGGGCGGCCAAAGCTTCTCGGGTCAAGGCCCAGCGGTTGAAGGAGAAGGTCGAGGCCTCCCAGGCTGAGGCCCTGTGCTGGAAGGAGAAAGCCGAGGCCTGTCAGGTCGAGACCGGACGCTGGGAGCAGAAAGCCAAGGGTGAGTTCCGTGGGCTTCCACCCCTAACATAGGTTGTTTTCTCCCTCGCTCGACCTCATTTCGTTTTCCGTGGTGCAGAGTCGGAGGCAGAGGTTACTCGGGCAGCCGAGGCTTCCAGCGCGGTGTAGACGGTGCTCGAGACCGAGATCGGGGAGCACAAGGCGCTGAAACGTGCCGCCCTTTCCGCCTGCAAGGCCTTGGAGGTTGACGGGGTTCAGTCAGGCAGCTCCCTAGGGAGCCGTTTGATCGCGCTGAGCAGCCAGATGCGCGAGCGGCTCCGAGGAGCGCTGCACACGGGTGTCAAGCGCACGCTGGCCGTCATCTCTTCTCATTACGTCGGCGTCGACCTCCCGGCCATCAGTGATGGGTATGTCCTGCCTGATGATGAGGAGGAGGCCAATGCGGCGGTCACGAAGCTGATGGAGGCGGCGGAAGGCCCTGGCACGGCGCTGGCGATGCTCTTCGAAGAGGAGGTGGTTCCTCCCCTACCATCTGCCGATGCTGGAGGCCCTGAGCCTTGACCTAGGCCCGAGGGGCCATGTAAAAATAGAATAGGAATTATCTTTGTACCGTAACGCTTGTGGTCATCAAGGCCTTTCTTTTTGAAGTATTCGTGTTCCTTAGTAGTTTTCTCATGTTTCCGAGCCTCTACCCTCTGTTGCTCCTGATCGGATTTCATTTGCAAAAAACCTCCTTGGGGCCTAAGCCGTCCCTTGGGCGAGAGGTAGTGAGGGAGTGCCGTAGTCCAGAGGCATAGGCTATCTCGCGACTCTACCAGCCTCTTGCTTAGGAAACAGACTTTGGCCCGAGGGGTTTTTACAACCGATTCGTCAGAGCATGCTAGAGTCTTGGCGTAGGAATTTTTGCGAAAAACGACTGAAGAATAGTGCGTGGGACTTAGGGGGAGTCCCCCATCTAGCCCTCGAGGGAGGCTTGGTTCTGCCGAGGCAGAGCCGAGTCTCCCTTGCCGTGTTATTGTATTGCCGAGACCCATGATGGGCTCGGAGGGGTTTCTCAAAAAGTTAGACCAACTAAAGAACGATTTTTAATTGTATTCCGAGAAACAATATATACAATGCTTGGAAATTTAAGGGTAGAAGCAACGTATCTGTTCTACGTTCCAAGTGTTGGTGAGGATTTCGCCCTTCTCGTAGGCTAGCTTGTAGGTCCCGGGCTTTAGTACTTGGGCGGGCCACCAACTTCCAAGTCGTCGACGAGGTCACTGGCCTTCCTGGACTTGTCCTCGATGTTGTCCACACCGGCATCGATGGTTCGCCCGATGTGCTCGCCAAAGACCTAGGTGGTGCACCGCTGGTACGTGGCCCCTATGTTTCTGAGGCTGAATGGCATAGTCACATAGCAGTACGTGTCGAATGGGGTGATGAAAGAAGTCGGCTCCTCAGGAGGTGGTGGGGTAGAGCTTGATGATGAGGCGTCGCTGCGTGCCACCAGCATCTTTCCCTTGCCCAGGCTCAGGCTAGACAGGCCCCCGACCAGGGACCTTGTGCCAACAGCTGGGCATGGGATACCAGCGGAGTGCGGTGCATTGCCCTGAGCTTGTGTGGTGCCGGGGTGGTCCCGCTCATACCGTGCCTGGCGAGCGTGATGAGAGCGGCCGCCCGAGCGCCGCCTGTGCCTGGGCTACCGGTGCGTGACTTCATCGTCGGTTGGTGGGGCTCGAGGAGTGAGGAGTACCATGTCATACTCATGCCCTAGAGACATGAACTCTAGGCTCCCAAACCAAACCATCGTGCCAAGACACAATGGTCGTACGGGGTCTGCCATCTGGAAATTGCTGGGATGACGAAACTAACATGCAGAGGCCCCTACCTGGCGCACCAACTGTCGGTGTTTCGGACCGGGGGGGGGGTCCTCAACCGACTAGTGAATTTGGACTACGTGCTCCCAGTCCCGGATGGTGATGCAAAGAGACACAAGGTTTATACTGGTTCAGGCAATCGATGCCCTACGTCCAGTCTGAGAGATCGATCTTGTATTCCTTGCACCGAAGTGCTAGTAGTAGGGGGTTACAAGCACAGTGAAAGAGGGAGCTAATCCCAAGTCTCGGTGAGGTGTCATGTGGGCTGCTTGAGACGTTGCTCTCAGGCGGCTGGGTTGTGTATGTGTGTGTGTGTTACAAGGTGTTCTTCCCCATGTGCCCCCTTAAAATGGCCCAAGTCCTCTCCTTTTATAGCCTGAAGGGAGGACAAGGACGGTACATGTGCTAACTATACGGTGTCGTGTGAACAGGGGTGGCGTGTCCGGGCCCTATAGCCTGTTCCTGTGGCGGCACGGTCGTTGGAGCGGTCCATCCTTGAGCGCTAGGGCGATGTGTAGGTCACATCCGTCCCTGTGCGTCATGGGAGCTCCTAGATTGCCTCGGAGCAGGTGTGGCGGCCGGGGTGCGGATCGCCGTGGATCGACTGTGGGCGAGGCCGAGGCTCGGTCGGTGCCGTGGCTACACCGTAGAGGGGGGCCTTGGCAGACATGAATCCCGAGATAGCCGAGACCTTGGTGCACAGTGCCGAGGCCCCGAGAGGGCGGCTGATCCGGCGCACTGGCTTGGAGGCGGTGATGACTCAGGCCAAGTTGTCCGCGCAATGTTGTTTTCGAGGCGGGGATCACGGGGCACAGTATAGTGTGGGCGCTGATCGTGGGCACAGCATCAGAACACAGTGGCCGGTAATCCCCGCCATGCCTTGTCCCAGCTGGTATGGCGCTGATGTGACCTTAGGTCCCGTCGGCCATTCTGCGGTGTCGAGCCATCGTCTGGCTGAGATTGCGGGAGTGGTTGGCGTATTAATGGGACACGACGTGCTGTCGGGAGGGTCGGTCGAGGCAGGAGGCAACGGGCTGTGGACGTACTGGCCTCGAGCGATACAGAGAATGAGGCCTCGCGTGAGACGGAGATCGGACTCTTTGCTGAGGCCTTCCGCGAGAGGCCTCGCACGAGGCGGAGATTGCGTTCCCTGCCGAGGCCTTCCGTGAAAGGCCTCACGCGGGGCGAAGATTGCGTTAGGACGCCGAGACCTCCTGTGCGAGGCTCGAGGCGGGGCAGAGAGCCTGGTAGGCTCGGACGTAGCCGGTGAGGAGCCTACGGCTTAGCTTCTAGCTTGCTTTTTTGATGGGATTCAAGTGACCCTTTTGATATTTGCTTGGGGTACCCGGTTCTACGGTACCCAACACTAGCAAAGGTAAAAATATAAATACAAGTGTAGTGAATATACCGAACCAGGCAAAAGGGATGAACACAATCAATTTTTCTCTCGAGGTTTGGTTGCTTCCCAGCAACTTAGTCCCCATTGTGGGTGTCACAAGAATCAAACCCACAAGCACTCCTAGCCACAAGCAATTTACTAGAGTATCCCTTTGCACCACGCAAGCTAGGATCAAGAACCTTTCACAATGAATCTTGATTGGGGGTGGAAACAATCACCAATTCCTCTCACCAATCACTAAAGCTCCAACCATCTAGGTGGCGACAACCACCAAGAGTAACAAGAACGCCTAAGCTTCAACAATCACTAGTACCACCATGATGAAATCAACAAATGCAAAGCACTAGTGGTGGACCAATCTCTCTCAAATGTGTTTGCAATGATCAAGAGAGAGTGGGAAGGCTTGCTCAGCTCTAGGAGGATGAAGGAGGTTCAACAAAGTGCCAAGAGGCCTCCCCAAACTAGCCACCCAAGTATATATAGAGGAGGGAGTGAAAACTCGCCGTTTCCCCCCTCCCTGCTCATCTACGTGACCTGGCGGTCCCACTACCCAGCTGGGTCAACGGTCAAAACAACACCAACAACTCCTGACATAAAACCGGCCCCACTGTTCAGTGACGTGACCTAGCGCTCCCACTTGGAACCCCAATGGTCTGACCACCTGGTGCTCACAACACACAAACACTGACCATGTACGGTGTGGACATCAGCCCTAACACTGGACATGTCTAGTGGGCTTTAAGCCCAACTCGCATACTTTGCAACCTCTCTGGTAGCATAGCGCAATGGGCTGCTCCGATGGCCCAAATCCGGTGCACATTATATCGTAGTACAACGTGCGGCCTATTTTTCAAACTAGTTGGCTAACAACTAGTTGGAGACTTGGCTAAATAATTGGCCCACCTTTAGCCCTCTTATTTGAATATAGTAGAGCTAATTTGAGATAAAATTAGCTAGTTAACAATTAGCCCATGGTATGCAAACATGTCCTAGGTCTAGATACATATTATAGAAATATATCTAGAAAAGTCAAAAGACCTTACAATTTGGAATTAGAGAGTATTAGCTATACTCACATGTCAATGTCTCAAAAAGATCTGACAAGATTCTCTTAGCCTTATTGGTGTGTGTCAAATACTTGTTTAGGTAGGTGTGACACTTCTTTATTGTAACTAGATAGATGCCCGTACGTTGCACAGGGGTCACAAATTTTTATCTACGTATATGACCATGCACGTGGCTTGTGGATTTGATGAATGTTGATGGTCATTAACATCAATTATAAACCATCAATATAACCTGCATATATATTTAATTCCATCACCAAACATAGGTCTAGGGGTTTAAACTGACAAATTCCACAAGTTTTGGTGAATCTATATTTTTAGCAGGGTATATTTAGAAAACTATCAAGGGGGACCTAAACGTCAGAACTAATCATACTTATCCATGATGAAACCTGCACCAAAAGACTCTCGAAGACACCACACAATGGTAGAGGGTGAGGCACCGCTAGGTGGGGCCACCTGTAGGCTGGTCGACCCAAGGGGCCCACAAGGCAGTCGCTTCTCGTGATGTCGGTTCTTATTGATAGAATATCATCGGCAATCCACCGAGGGGTATCCCGTGATGGTAGATTTGTTGGTCGGGGTGCACGTAATCAGGATCTGGATGGTGACACAAGGCGCAGAGACAGCGATTTAGATAGGTTCGGGCCATCTGATCGACGTAATACCCTACATCCTGTGTCTTTGGTGTATTGTATTGAGATGTAGTAGATAGATCTATGTATCTTTATGTATCTTGTCCGCTAGGGGGCCCCTGCCTCTCCTTATATAGTCTGGAGGAGCAGGGTTATAAGGTAAGTATCCTATTTGGTACTATACAATGTCTTGCGGTGCACGCCGAGCAGCGCCACGCATGCCTTGATCTCGTGGGCTAGGCCATCCCTGAGGGCGTAGCCCATGTGGTTTGCCATGGGTATCCGGGGGCCATACCCCCATAGCTAGTCCCCGAACCTGATAGTAGGTGACGTAGTCACGTGGTGCCAGGGTCAGAAAGTAGAAGACCAGCCAAGCAGGCAGCCAGTCCCCAGGCGTAGCCTCGAGATGAAAAGCGCACATTCACCGCAAGGTGAAGTGTGCCCACTTAGTCCCCGAGCCTGCTGGAAGATGAAGAATGAATCTTGTAGCAGGGTCAAAGAAAAAGAAGTCGAAAAGCTTGCTGACATCATCTGACATGCGCGTATCAAGACCCTAGACGTGTTGCCCAAGATCAGCACCCTAATCCGAACAGCATGGAGCAGCTTGATAGCACACCGATGAGATGTAACAAGATCCGAGCACCGAGGAGTCCCCGACATAATCGGCGATGACCGAGCACCGAGGAGCGAGGAGTCCTCAGTGTTGCTGGCGATGACCGAGCACCGAGGAGCGTGGAGTCCCCGGCGTAGCTGGTGATGACCGAGCATCGAGGAGCGAGGAGTCCCCGGCCTCGCTGGCGATGACCGAGCACTAAGGAGCAAGGAGTCCCTGACATCGCTGGCGATGATCGAGCACCGAGGAGCGAGGAGTCCCTGACGTCGCTGGCGATGTTCGAGCACCGAGGAGCGAGGAGTCCCCGGTGTCACTAGCGATGTCTGAGCACCGAGGAGCGAGGAGTCCCCGGCGTCACTGGCGATGTCCGAGCACCGAGGAGCGAGGAGTCCTCGACATCGCTGGCCATGACCGAGCATCGAGGAGCGAGGAGTCCCTAGCGTCGCTGGCGATGTCCGAGCACCGAGGAGCGAGGTATCCTCGGTGTCGCTGGTGATGTCCGAGCACCGAGGAGTCCCCAGCGTAGGAGGCGATGTTCGAGCACCGAGGAGTCCCAAGCGAAGCTGGCGAGGTCCGAGCACCGAGGAGTCCCCGGCGTAGGTGGCGATGTTCGAGCACCGAGGAGTCCCCGACATAGCTGGCAATGTCCGTGCGGTGAAGTGTGCCCACTTACTCCTCGAGCACAAAGAAACTGAGCGATGAGGAGTCCCCGGCGTAGCTGACGATGAAGCACGAGCAACGAACAGTCTGGTCAACTGGTTGGCGACGAAGTGAGCATTGAGTAGAAGCGACCGACGAACAGTCCGATCAACTGGTCGGTGACGAAGTCCATGAACCAAGCGGTCAGACTAGTTGATCGGTGGAGAAGCCCGAGCACCAGGTGAACCGATCACCTGGATGATGATCCTACAATACAAACATATAGAATGGGTAGTACATGATGTAAAAATATATGAACTCCAGAGAAAAAATAGTGTATGTAGCTTGGCAATCAGTTGGAGCAAAAATATATTTATGTTTAATATAAACTGCCCAAACAGTTAGTGTGTAGCTGAGTCTCCAGCCCTAGCTAGCCCATAGTCCATAACATCGAGCGCGGAGCCCGTGCACATGTAGGAGGAACATGCATCACTAAGGAGCCGCTGCCGACCACCCATAACGCATAGGGTAGACGCTCGTGCACGTGTAGGGAGGAGCCGGAGACAGGGCCGTGTCTGAAGGCGTCCGAGCATCAATAGGACTGTTTGGGGGTTCGGAAAATCGTTTGGAGAGCAAACATGGAGAAAACAACTCGGAGAAACATTATGGCGATATATGGAGATTGGATAATATTTAGAAGAATATTAAAACGTGACTTAGCTTTAGACAGAATGCCTGGTCGGCGGCGTATGGCGCTATCTGGTTGGCATTGACGGCAAGCACCTGACGGGTGGTGAGTTGTTGGTGAAGACGACCTCGGAGGTGGTTCCAAGATCGGATCTGCTGTCACGGGGGCTAATGTAGCCAGCGATGAATCATCGTCGTGGACCAGCATGGATCTCCATAAGATTGATGATGAGAACGCGCTATTGATTTGATGTCCATCTGGCTCGCCATGGATCAAGCGCACACCCCTACCTGGCACGCCAACTGTTGATAGAATATCGTCGGCAGTCCACGGAGGGGTATCCCACGATGGTTGATTTGTCGGTGGGGGTGCGCATAATCAGGAACCGGATGGTGATATAAGGCTCAGAGACAACGATTTAGACAGGTTTGGGCCGTCTAATCGACGTAATACCCTACGTCCTGTGTCTTTGGTGTATTGTATTGAGATGTAGTAGATAGATCTATGTATCTTTATGTATCTTGTCCGCTAGGGTACCCCTGCCTCTCCTTATATAGTCTGGAGGAGCAGGGTTACAAGGTAAGTATCCTATTTGGTACTATACAATATCTTGCGGTGCACGCTGAGCAACGCTGCGCATGCCTTGATCTTGTGGGCTGGGCCGTCCCTGAGGGCGCAGCCCATGTGGTCTGCCGTGGGTATCCGGGGACCATACCCCCATAGTTCTCCACCACCTTAAGGATTGCATCTACACCATCCTTTTAAGTCAGTTTGATTTGAGGGTCCAGAATTGATGCTACCCCCTATATATACAGCGATGTACCCCTCCAACAGAGCCATCCTAAAACCCTAATTCATATCCTCCTCATCAGGATCAGATCCAGCTATCAAGAGAAGATTAGTTCTCCATATGATCTAGTCTTGTATTAGAAATAAAGAGATAGAGTGTGAGGGAAGAGTTTGGAGGAAGTACCGGCCTGTCGGTGCTCTCTCTATGGCTTGTACCCTGACAAAATCAAGTTCTTCATGAGCTTGCTTCTGAGATTTCTCTGGTAATCAACTTCTAATTCAACTAAGTAACGTGTTTATATTGTTCTTCAGGTTTGCGACTCTTTTTGAGTACTTTAATCCTTGTCATTCCTAGATTAAATTAGTATTCATAATGTAAGTGTGGTGCTTAGACTCGGTTACTGTTGACGGTAGTCAACACTCATCACAAACCATCAATGTAACTTGCATAAATGGCTAAAATGGATCACCAACATAGACTTAGGGGTTTAAACTAACAAATTACATGAGTTTTGGTGAATCTGTGTTTTCAGCAGGATTTAATCAGAAAACTATCAAGGGGGACCTATTCGTCAAAGGAAATCATAGAATTCCTCCATGGGATCAACGTGGGAAGGTTCCAGAAAACTACATGAGGCTCTCCACCAAAGCTGGGCTCGACCCACTGACATATGGGGCCGCTCGGCCCCACTGCCAGGCCACCCGGCCCCTATGGGCCCCACCTGTCATCCTCTTTATTATGTCGGTTCTCCACCGCCTTCTAGGATGCATCTCAGCCATTATTTCAAGTTAGTTTGATCCAAGGACTAAGGATTGATGCTCCGGGCTATATATACCTGCCTACAACCCCCTTAATGCATGCCTCATTTGATCCTGAGAGCTGAGAAGCCAAAAACCCTAATTCATATGTCCACTAGGATCAGGGCTAGCAATCAAGAGAAGATTAGTTCTCGATAGGATCTAGTTTTGTATTAGAGATAGTAAGATAGAGTGAGAGGGAAGAGTTTTGGAGGAGTCTCGGCCTGTCAGTGCTCTCTCTACGGCTTGTACCCTAGCAGAATTAAGTCCTTCTAGGGCTTGCTTCTAAGATTTCTCTGGTAATCGACTTCTAATTCAAGTAAGTATCTTGTTCATATTATTCTTCAGGTTTGTCACTCTCTTTTGAGTACTTTAATCTTTGTAGCTCCTGGGTTAAAGTAGTATTCATAGTGTAAGCATGGTGCTTAGACTCAGTTACTCGTGGATGTACCATATTTTTTGGATCGGTGGTAGCTCGCGAGGATGACTCTTATAGCCTCGTTGAATCCTCTGTAGTCCACCTCCCGTTAGTAGGCCTAGCAGGACTTTGTTACTATAAAAAACATACTATGCCTGTGTTTCCTCTAGTAATATCCCTAGAATTGAATAATAGAAGACAAAGCTTACTGAAGTTAGAACTAGAAGACCTTAGCAGTCTCCTCTACGCTCCTATTATCTAGCCTTGATTGTGAAGTTTAGTTAAGTTTGAATTAGTTACTCTCATCTTCGTTCCTTTGGGTTCGATATAAAACTGTGTTACTCTTGGTGAATTGCTACAACGGTATAATATCTGTACGCTTGTGGATTATTCTGTGTGCATTAATTTATACCAACAGTTACTCATAGATGTACCTTACATTCCGGATCGGTGATAACTCACGAGGGTGACTCTTATAGACTTGTTGAATCCTGTGTAGTCCACCTCCCGTTTGTAGGCCGAGCAAGATCTAGTTACTATAGGAAAACATACTTTGTCTGTGTTTTCATTAGTAATATCCCCAGAATTAAACAATAGAAGGCATAGCTTACTGAAGTTAGAACTAGAAGACCTTAGTGATCTCCTTTATACTCCTGTTATCTTAAGTCTTGTTGCTACTCTGGGTTAAGTTAGACGTAGTTAATCTCACATGTTTCCCTATGGATATGATACTTGGAATACTTCTGGGTGAAAGCTATAGTAGTATCCATGCACATATGGATTTATCTGTGTGCGTTAATAAATACCAATAAGCTTTCTGGTGTTATTGCCGGGGAAATGGTTACAGAGTTAACTCCAAACCTAGCTTAACCTTGTATCTTTTATCTTTTTTTCTTTTATTCTTTTTCACTATGGATTCTACTCCTAAACATCAATACGCTGCACCTATGAGTGCACGCCTAGAGCCACTAAAATCTTCAAAGCCTATCTTAACATCTGTCTATAAGCTGCGCCCAGGTTTCATAAAATTAATTCGGGAACAATCCTTCTTGGGAGAAGGCGATGAAAACCCATACTCACACCTATAGGAGTTTGAATAGACCTGTGCATGCTTGCATATCGCTGGCATGTCTAACGAGACCTTAAGGTGAAAGTTGTTTTCGTTCTCTTTGACGGGAAAAGCTAAACGATGGTATAGTCGAACCATAGGAAGTATGAAAGGAGATTGAGAAATATTATGCTCTAAATTTTGCCTACCTTTCTTTCCCATCTCTGGAGTTGTCAACCTTTGATTTGAGGGTCTATCTTTTATACAAAAAGAATGAGAATCTCTTGGCACGTCATGGGCTCATTTTAATGACCTCATCACCACTGGCCCTGACCTTGCCATTCAAGACCCTTTACTTCTTCAATATTTTTATATGGGTCTTAGCAAGGATTCTATGAAATCCCTTGATGCAGCCTCTAGAGGAGCTTTTCTTCATTTGTCTGCTAGTAAGGCAAGGACTATCCTTGATAAAATTATTGGAAAGATTCCCTACACTAGCATTTATGATGAACTTCCCGAGGAAGAGAAGAAATCATCTCCTGATCAAGAAGAGAAAGCTTTGATAGCCAAATCACAACTACTCCAATCCCAAAATTTAGCTATTAATTCCAAACCATCAATACCCCAAAATCCTCGAAAGGAAGAAGAAATTCAACCTTTGGAAAGCCCTGATGAAATTAAGGATGATCTTTTTTATGCTGATTTTAGGAAAAGCTTAAACTTTCTGCTACATAAGAGGCCTTCGAGAGAATATAATTCAAATCCTCTCAAGAAGGGATCTCTTGGAAAGCGTCTTTATTCCCATGTAGGACATTAGGATGAATTCAAGGATGGCATGTCAAGAGATGCCATAGAAGGAGAGCCAAGTCATCTAGAAGCCATTCCTTACCTCTCCCCTTCTATGCCCACATTAGTTGTCTCATCTGAACCCATCTCTAAACCCATCCATGACCCCAATGATTCCTTTTATGCTCTTTTTCCTGAGTCTCATGATGATCCTAAAAATCCACTAAGACAACCAAAGCATAGGAGTCATGAAGACCACAAGGAAGACCAAGAAGAGTAGCAACAATGGCTGGAGGAGAAATCATATGCCATAGCTAGTAAAGAATATATGGACAAGGCCAAAATCCTAAGGATAGAACCCAAACCTGATCCAAACATTGAGTGTTGGCATTTCTTAGCATCACTCTTTACTAGGTTGTCATCCCGAGCAACGATACCAGAAATGCATTATTGGTAATTATTAATGACACTTGTATATTTAGGAAAGATTATATATGTTGAAGTAATCCGCCAGCGCACAGATAATATACCATTATAGCATTTCACCCGGGAGTATACCAGGTATCGTTTTTATATTTTTCCACAGGGAGGAGCGATGGGGTGGATAGAGATATTGACAAATATGTATACTTATGATAAAACCATTAACTCAACTCTCATGCTATAATAGGGGTAAGCCAAATGATAAATAAATGATAAGTGTAAGACATTGATAATAATCCAGAGATGAAAATAGATACTCATAAATATAGTATGGCTAGGTAGGAGATTAATTAAGAGAAAAGATTCCTAAGTCATTTCTTAATTACTAAGTATTTTGTACACTCTAGTAGATATACTTTTATCTATAGCATAACTAACTTTGTATCTATGCATAAGGAACATTACTAAGGAAGACCAAGAACAGAGCTTGACTCCCTTCGCAACCGGGTTCTACTTGTTCTACAAATGGGGAGTGGACTACAAAGGACTCAACACAAGTGTCACACTCGTGATCTACCACATGGCCTGAAGTATAGAGTGCATCCGCAGGTAAATAATATTTAAGCACCACACTTACATAATGTCGACCACATAACTCACTCGAGTATTGAGCTAAGCGCTTTGCGATCTTATCCATAAATTCATTATCAATCATGACTATATCAAGCATACTACTAGAGCAAACTAGGAGCATAATAAATAGAAACATAGTATTGAAATAGCACAAAGTCAAAATAGAGAGATACAATGGCTTTATCAGCCTCCAGACGGCGAATCCAGAATCCTGAGCAATAGCCCAACTCTACTTGAATCTTGCTAGCTAGCCTATACTAGAACTTGAAGAATTGGAGATCTATTCTATTCTCTCTAGAAACCCTAATTTCAAATCCCTCTTGACTTAATGATCAAGGTTATGCTAGGGGTGGTAGGGGCTGATATATATAGGGGGTAGCGCCAATTTTGGACCATTGGATCAAACCGACTTGAAAGAACAGTGGAGATGCAAACCCTAAGGCGGTGGGGAACCGACGTAGCGAGGAGGGGCTGCCCTGTGGGCACCCTGGGCATACAATCAAATCAAGATGTGCATGTGTGTGGATATGGATGGTGGATACATATATGGTGGCTAACATAATTCTACTATGCTCCTTGAAAATGTATCTCTCTTTTGAAACTTGGAAATACTTGCAAGAGAACATTAGCTATCTTATTCATCTTTTTTCCCAGAGGGCATCTAAGTACCTATTGTTTTAAATAACTCGAACACTTGTCTATTTTTTTTCTCTTTTTTAATAATAACTTTTGCATAGCCCATACCTTTTTTCTGCAATAAAACTTTTGAGAGATAGTAACAAGAACTTGGAGCATTTATTTGGTGGAAGAAAAAACCATCAAACATATTTTTGTGTTTTCTCTCAGTGTAGGAGTAAAACATTTTTGGGTGGATCTAAATGGAAGTCATGTTTTTGCGCCTACCTCCAGTGTAGGAGTATTGCATATGTGGTGGTATGTACGTGATCTTGATTTTAAGAGCATGACAAATCTCTCATAAGGGTCAACAAAGCTTGACTAAACTCAATGCAAAACAAGTAGCATATATGAGTGGAAGTTTTCCTAGCCTAAATATTATGTTTAGCTCTTGTAGGAATTCAAGCTTTGTCATACAGGAACTCATCATGTAGCATTTTTATGTTTTTCAAAAGAAATCTCTAGAATTCTAGTGTCACTTGGAACAAGATAAATAGCAGCTCAGACCTTCTCATATCATATCCGTCAATTACCTAGACTTAGATCAAACATATGCTACCCATGAGTTTCAAGTTTAGAGTAAATTCTCATGTCAAAACATTCTTATCCAAAATCCGGGAGAATTCATGGCAAAAAACTAGGTTATTGAAAGGAATTACAATAGAGCAACTATTCATCATTTCCATTATGAGAGATCATCTTCAAAGTTCTTTTTATTTATTCAACTCTTAAAAATAGAAACTTAAAGCAAACTTTATACACACTTTTTATTTTGTTTTTATTTTTTAGATCACACATTACTCATATTTATATATAAAAGATAACTTTTTATTTTGTTTTTAGTTATGCATCTTTTTTTTAATTATATATAGCAAATATAAAACAAACTTGAAAATAAAGAAAAGAAATGAAGTACTAGAAAAAGAAAACTTACCTTAGATAAATGGGGGATCCTCCTCCCCAAGCTGGGTGTTGCTGCAAACGTTCAGTACGGCGGGCAGATGTTGAGATTCTGGAACAAGTAGTTCGAGTTCTTGTTCTGTTGCTACTGGTTTTGTTGAATGTTGGTAATGGCACCTCCCATTTCTGCCTGCCATTAAGCATACTGATCCAAGGTGTTGCGTATGTCTTGTTGCGTCTCTTCAATGGTGGTCAGCCTGGTGTCGAGGCGGGAATGATCCATCTACTGATCATGGTAGCCACGGGTAGAGAAAGACATACGTCCTCCCTGGTGGCTACTTGAAACTTCTTCATAGTGTTGTTGCTGGTAATTATCGAAGTTTCCGTGGTGCCATTGCTCACTTGATCCTTGTTGCCAGGAGCCTTCAAAGTGATGCGGAGATGGTTGATGCCAACTAGCTTGCTCAGGCTAGTACATACGAGAAAATCCTAGTTGATCCCAGCCTGCATAGCCGGTGTACACTGGTCCTTCTGGAATAAGGTCATCGCCACGATATCGAGGCTACAAATTATGAGTCAACCTTGTAGAAGCACTTCTGTGGGGTGCTACCTCCTTAACCTGTAGATCAAAGTTGAAAGAATTCATAGCATACAAACCAAGATCCTGGTTAGGTAACAAAATCTCATTTGTATACCCGAGATACATTATGAAGAGCTGCCCATTTTCCTCTTTTTTAGCATATGGGCATGGCAAAAGTAATCATAATCAAGGTACTAGCGGTTCGTATCAATGTAAGAAATTGAAGCATTACTTAACAGACCCAAATTTTTGGCAATGCGAGTGACCAAAGAGGTGCACTCAACATCACCCGTGAGATAAAAAACATCCTTCCATTGGTTCATCATGAATTTAATGGGTGAAACTTTCCTTCTCTTCACCATAGCATAAAGTAACTTAAGATCATCAACCCTCACGGTGCGAAAGTTAGGTCTAGGAAACAGAGAAAATCCTATTCACTTATGCATCAACCGCAGTGTAGGGTGATGGATATCATTAGTATGAGGACGGTACATCTGAGGTTTTCCAAAAATTTCTCTCTAGAATTTCATCTTATCAAAATCTTGCAGAGCAGAGTCTACATCAACTATGCATTGTGAATTAAATCCTAGAAGCAAACTAAACTCCTTCTAGGGGATAGAAAATTCTTTCCCAAAGTGTCTAAATTTAACTTCAGTATCAGTGAGTTACAGAGTGCATAGAAATTCTGATGTTAAAAGTTTAGACCCTTGCTCATTAATATTCCAAACACTTTCCCAACCAACAGTTCTAAAAATGAAATCAAATTCAATGTCCATACTTGTTGCCTGGAGAAGAGCGAGATCATATGCGGATGTATGTATGAACCTTCTGGTCTTCAACTCCTTGAAGGCATCCTTCTCATGCTTGTTCCACAACTTGAGGTGCTCCTCCTCCAATAGGATGTTCCTTTTAGCTGTTGACGACTAAGGCGGCGCTCTGACTGCAGGGGGTGGTACGTCGATTTGCATGTCGATGCTCGCTCTGGAAGAAGAGCTTCTCGTAGAAGGGCCCGATCCCAAGCGCATGAGCTTGTCCTTGACCTTGTTCAACATCCTGCACAAAGTCAGATAGACAACAAAACTCATGGAACGGATTATGAAATAAAATGTTAGTGGTTAGCTATCCAGAAGTCAGTCGTCCAAGGGTTAGTCATTCTTGATTGCTTAATGAATTTTCTAATCAGAATTTTGACCGAACTTCTACCCTCAATCTCTTTAGTTTTTTCTAATTTTGGCAGCACTTCTATTCTTAATCTTTCTTACTCTTCCTAATCTCAGCAACACTTCTACTAAGTGGATTTTTAAACTACGAACTTGGGAATTGAATTTTTGGACTCAGAGGCTTGTTTGCAGCTATGGTTAAGGCCGAGAGCAGCCAGGAAGGATGGCCATTTATAGGAGGCGTAGCAGCAGGCTGGTCAGCCTAGTGGTGGGGCTGGCCGACCCCACATGTGGCCCACTTGGCCTCATCCTCTACCAGATGCTCCTTTGCTTCGTGGTTAAGCAAAATTTGGTGGCCGCTAGTGCTCTTTGTGGAGAAACGACCTGAACGGTGCATGGTGCTTGGTGGTGGTTGAGTGGGTCCCAGGTGTCTCCTGTGGGTCCTGGTTTCCTGTATCTCTACTGTATACACATGTATATATATATGCAATGCAAAAAAATATTTTATGATACTATGAAATATAAGTAGATGAATGAATGGTAATTTTAAATTTTTATGCCTCCATGGTAAATATCCTTGCGGGTTTTTACACATCGTAAAAATCATTTACCAAGGGGCTTGAAAAAAATTTACGATGCAATGATGAAAATTTTATTTTTATTTTCTAATGCAATTATTGAAAAATAAATATGCCAAAGTAAGAATGTAATGTAAAATGTAAACATGGATAACTATTGATTTACCTCCCGGCGAGGGTTCAAAATTTTAAGTCCACTGAACCGGACTTCTCCGATCATGTTTATTCATCGGGTGCATCAATTGGTCTCGGAGATGGCGACCTTGATGGTTGCACCTGCTTGTCTTGCCATTCCAATTTAGAGTATTGTTCTGGTCTTGGCTTGAAGGCGAATCATTCTTCCTTCCCATTGATGTGGAATCGGATTTCTCCGGCCTCGACATCAATGTGTGCATTTGTAGTGCTTGTAACAACCCAAAAATCCACACACCAAAAATCACAACTACAAAATTTTTGTTGTAACCCCATGCAATGTTGATGAGTGTCATGTATAGAAACCCAACCTAAGAGATGCATTAGGTCTAACCCCAACCTAAGTCAACACATAAGCATGGCATAACTCTTGGCATAAACATGTGAATAAGTTCCCTAAATAAATGAACCTTGCATGCATATTAATACCACTTGTGAGTTGGATTCCTCTTTTGCCTTATGTTATGCCAATTAAAAATCACCAAACAACTATTAAGCTTGCTAATTAATCCTTTGATGAGCAAATGCCTTGAGCAAACAAATAGAGAACAAAAGAAAAGGAAAAAGAGAGATGAAGAGAGAGGGCCTCGCAGCCAGCAGCTCGGCCCAAGCTAGCCAGCCCAGCCGAGCCTCGCCTGCCCTTCCACGCGCGCAGCCGCTGACAAGCCGACCCCACTCGTCAGCCATCACGTGCTGTGCGCAGCCACATCGCGCCAAGTGCCTGACGACCCGACCCCACTTGTCAGCACAGTAGCATCTTCTTCCCCTCGCCCACGCATTCTCCCCGCGCGACCGTAAGCCGACCAGTGTGGCAGGCGCGGGCCCAGAGTCACGCAAATCGCATGACCTTGTTCCCCTTGTGCCGCACCTATGCTACCGCACGCAGGCCATCGGATGCGTTGCACGTATCACCACCGCCCGATCGCCGTCCGCCATTGGAGCCCTTGGAGCTCAGCTATAAAAGCCAACGTCCGTGAGCCCTAACCCTCAGCCCGTTCGCCGTCGCTGTTGGTGGCACAGCACCACACAGCATCAAGTCGAGAGAGAGGGAGAAGGGAGAAGCAAGGAGGAGAAGGAAGCCGCTGCGGGGAGGACCTCGCTGGAGCCAGGAGCACCGCCCTGATCAGCTACAGCGACGTAGCTGCTCGGCACGGCACTGCATCGCCTTATCACGGCCTCGCCTCACCACTGCACTGCCATCCTACCACCACGAACCCTGCGGTGAGCCGTCTTGCTGAGACCACCTCCCTAGCCAAATGGAACATGCACCGCCTTGATCGAAACCTTGCTAAAGCTTCGAGCTCCGGCCTAGCCCAACTAGTTAGCTAGGGAGACCGCCATGGCCATGCTTGCCGAGACCCAGGACACATCATGCGCGCTGCCATCAGCCAAAAGGAGGACACCAGCCATGACGTTGTACATCGAAGCAGGAGCGCACATGCACGGACACGCTCACCATGGCCAAGAGCACAACCATGGCGAGACCACCGCGTCTTCTACGTTGCGGTAAAGGCGACATTGACACCTCAATTGGTTCTGCCATGGCGAGAGACACACTGTGCTCACCTTAGCTGAGGAAGGAGCCCACCGGAGCCTTGTGTTGCCACACCGCTCCTCGTCGGAGCGTCACCGCCTCTGTTTTGCCCCCACCACCGTTGTCGGAACCACTGGGAGCACTAGGAGCTCCTCCAACACACCCACCATGGCCGTAGAAGCACCGTGGAGCTCACACGCTCCTCCAACTAGGTTCTCGCTACCACTACAGCCCTATCCATGCACGCCGACGAACCCACACCGTCGATCACCATGGCCAGAGCCCTAGGAAGCCCTAGCCGTCACCTTGACCCCACCACCGCACTCGCCAAGGCTTGGTGATGCCTTTGCCTACCTTAATCGCGCACCAGTACCGCCCGAAAGGCTTGCCGGTGACCTCACCGCCGGCGGGAGCCCTGTCGGGGAAGAGCAGGGGAATTTCCCCTCGACGATCGCGCCGACCACGATCGCGCTGACTAGGACCGTGCCGACTACGACCGCGCCGACCACGACCACGCCGACCACGATCGCGTTGACCACGTCCCGAGCAGCTCCGCCGAGCAGCTCCGACCACGACCTCATCGACCATGTCCCGAGTAGCTCCGCCGAGCAGCTCCGACCACAACCTCGCCGACCACGTCCCGAGCGGCTCCGCCGAGTAGCGCCGACCACGACCACGTCGTGCACAAACCCTAGGAAGGAGTTAGTGGACCAAGTCCTTCATAGACCGGCCTTGTGGTCTATGGACCAATGCAGGTGGGTTCACCATGAACCGCGCCTCACCTGCACCCAAGGACCATGGCATGTTAGTGGCCCAGAAAGACGACGTGGCCGCACCAGCGCGCGCCACGTGGTGGGCCAAAGCCCAGCCCATATCTAGGCCCAACTGGCCTAGTATGGGCCTGGACTATATTGACCAATGACCGGTCAACGTTGGATTTGATCGAACCCACATGTCAGCGACCCAAGAGCCCTGGCCCCACCTATCGGAATTGATGACGTTGATGACGTCATGCTGATGTCGCGATGACATCAGCAGGAACCACCTGTCAGTCGCAATTTTAGCTCTGATGACATCATGCTGACGTCAGCATGCCACATGGACCAGTCACAGCATGACACGTGTCAGCCCAGGAGTAATTCAGCCTTTTTCCATTTTCAGAGATGAATTAAACTTTAGAAATTCATACGACCTCGGAAAAATGCAAAACCAGGACCAAAATTCATCTAAAATCGAGCTTTACGCAATGAACCCATGTTTGAGTGTATTTGGCTCTTTTGAATTTTCATTGCTTCTTTGTGCTATTCTATAGACGTCGCTAACGCGACTATAATGCAAACGTTGCAGACTCGGAGGAGAACCTAACGGACAAGGACCATGAGTACCGTGAGGAGAACGGAGACAACTACACTAAAGGTGCCACATCCCACCCAAATCTCATAGCACCTAGTACGCATGGCAAATATAGAACTGCTATTGCTTTACTTTACTGTTATAATCATACCATGTTAGGACTTGCATGGTAGTATGCTTACTTGAAGGCCTTTACCTTGACGCAACCTTACCCCTGCATACCCTAATATTAGGCTAGACACACGCTTACTGCTATATTTCAATCCTTATACTTCTACTATGCTTATACTACATTAATGCGTGGTGGAAACTGGTGTTATCTGGACTACAGGGAGAGTGCTGCGTGTGTGACTCGGGTGTGTGGAGGGTGAGGGTTGTGTCGACCAAGTTGGAGTATACGACAAGCCTGGGGCAAGTCTTGCCATGGGGTGCTACCTGGGCACCCCTAAAAAAGGATACCTGTGGTGGGTAAATGGTATATGAGGTGGACCTGGGTGTGAACCTATGATGGGAGGAGCCCGGGGTGGAGGTGCTGTGGTTGCACGGTAAATGGAAACCCTGATGAAGACATTCTAGCTTGGTCATCCCTAAGGACTTACTAGTACTCAGATTCACCGGGAAGCCCTACGTACCACTCGCCCTATATGGTGCGGGACGGCTAGACTACTTGGTAGGATATTGCCACTACTGCTAGGTTGATAGCGGACAGTGTAAGGAGGTACGGGGCGCGGAGGATACCCCACACCCTTCTGAGACTTCATGGAGACCTTGTGGACCTGTCTCATGACTCACAGTTTCAGCCACCCCAGACTAGACTTGGGGTGAACCAGGGCTAAATGGTAGAGTGGCATTATCCTAGGCTAGCAAGCGGCCAGAATCAGCCTAGTTGACGATGGTCAGTGAGGAAGGCGGATCTTGTGGTTATGTAAAACCTCTGCAGAGTGTATGGTTGATCGATCGATACATGTGCCGACTTGTTGGCTATGGACCTTTCCTGGGTTTCGCTTAAACTAGATAGAGAGATGAGTCCTTCTCTTCTTCCCCTGTGAGAGAGTGTCGGTCGTAGCCAGGGGCTACGGGCCTTGAGACAGTGCCGAGAGGGAGTTGGCCTGTCGACTGAGCGATGGTATGGTGACGGTGTGGTGATGGTGGTATATCGATCCCAAGATCGAAACCTGGCTCGGAAAAGGGAATGGGGTGGAATGTGTGTGGGAATGGTGTTAAAACTTGACTATACTTATATATATATATACTTGATATGCTAAATGCATAGGAAACCCTAGCCTTATAGGTTCCTTTTGACTATATCCAATTTGCATCCAATTTCCACAAAGCAATGCTCATAGGGTTGGGAGTGGCCAGTACAAATCGTACTGATAAATTTTGGCACACATGTTCTGTTGAGGAGTATAGCTCCGAGGAGTTTGACGGTTGAGGGATTCGTGCCTATGCTCGAGTTTGGCGATCTTATCTTCAAGCTGTTCTGAATGAATGCTACTTTTGATTCCGCCAATGCGGCGATGTAATAATTTATGTAATTCCGCACTATTTGTACTCTGATATTATCGTTGTATGGATGTGATATTCGACTAGAATTTGGGTAATATGATCTACAACGGTCTTATTACACTTCGACGTTGTGGATTTCCCTTCGCGGAAATCGGGGTCGTTTCAGTTGGTATCAGAGCCATACTTGACCTTAGGACGAAACCCTTAGAAATGGACGATAGAATAGGACATGAACAACCCTTCTTTCGGTTATATACCAACCCTGCATTTACTTTTATGCAAGGCTTACCTATTATTGACCTACTAACACCCGTTCCTTAAAAACATGCAGATGGCAACGAACGTTGACTGGCCGCCTCTAGGACCGCTACCCCTAGACCACGCCAAGCTTACCTTCAACCTACGTGAGCTTGGGGGTTTTGCACAGACCCTCTGCCGAGTTCTCATCATGTTAGGTGTCCCTGACGAGCTTGTCAAGGTCACCTACACCGGGAAGCCAGCTCAGGAAGGAGGAATCGAAGGACCAATTGTCGCCTCAGTTGAGTTCCCAGCTAGCACTACCATACCTTATGTCCCAGCTTTCACCGAGTTGACTATAGAGGACACAGTCGAGGAGGGACTGCGAGTTATCTCACACAAGGCACTTCGCAGAGTGATGAGGGACCACTACGAGCACCTGAAGACAACAGAGTTCCATCTACATCCCCAGGCCCTCGACCTTAGCCTTACCCCCAGTGAGCAGAGTTTCACAGCCGGTAGGGTTATCCTTGCCGAGGAGGATAGATGCCTTCGTGTCTTAGCTATCCACCTACTAGAGCAGGACAGGTACGTGACCTAGCTGGAGCAGAGGAGACGTCAGGACTAGGCCCTTCAGTGGGAGTACCAGGAGCGAGACTCATAGGGAGCACAGGAGCGAGCTAGTCTACTGGAGACAGTTGCCAAGCTACAGGATGAGCTCAACAGTCATGAAGAAGTCCACAGAGCCAAGGTCGCTGACTTACAGGACAAAGCAGCCGACCTAGGCAACAAGAACTGCTACCTCGACAACAAGGTCTTGGAGTTGCAGAGAGATTTGGACGACAAGAAGGCCGAGTTCAACCGCAGAGGAGATAGAGAGAGATCCAAGGGGATTGATATGCTAAAGATCCAATCTCGGAACAAGACCATGACCCAGGAGCTAGAGGAGTTCAGGAAGAAGGCCGTTCGCAACCAGGGTCACCTGATCGAGGCACTCAGGCAGACCGACTACCTATAGGAAAAGTGTAAGAGGACATGGCAGGCTTGGCAGAAGTCTGACAGGAAGCGCCTCAGGGAGTTGAAGGGTATGTGGGATCAACTGTCCAAGGAGATTCATAACAGGATGAAGCCTAGGGTAGAGGAGTTCAAGTTAGCCCCGACTCACCTTAACCTAGACGCCTGCCCTACTCTACCTGGAGCCAAGCCTACTGAGGAGCTCGCCGAGGCCTTGAAGTACGTGTCCCGACTTCACAAGTCTGATGAGGAGATCGAGATTGAGAACAGTCATATCCTAGCTGCGGTGTATGAGTTAGAGTAGATGACCCTGCGTGGTCATGAGTCATGTCAGTACATTCTGTAAGTTGTACCCCATGACGTACCCCTTATGAGATGTATTATGAGACATTATGCGTAGTATGATTCTCGCACGTCTTTAAGTGTAGCTACTGGAGATGATGCTATGTAATAAAACCCATGTAATGAATGTTTTGGATCTTATTGCATCTTATGAATCTTATTGCTTCTTTGTAATGAGTGTTGGATAGTATAAATGTTTTTCTTTAAATCGTCAAAATCATGTAATCATATTGAATTATAAGCACTTATGGCACACACACTAAATTCTCTATGATCCGTGTTGCAGATGCTGAACCGCCAATCTAATCGCCTAATGAACCGTGGACGTGCGCCCACCCCCGAACTAGTCGAACCAAATGGGGGATGTGGTGGCAACAACCGTGGCTGTGGCCATGGCCATGGACGTGGAGGGATACCCTTCGACCTGGAGAATACCCCACCGCCTAAGGATAACCTTCCTCCACCACCACCACCAAACCTGGCAGAAGTGATGGCACAACAGACCCAGCTTCTTGTAGCCCTTGTTGAAGGAGCAAACCGTCGCCAGGGAGGTCAGTAGAACGACTTCCAAAGGAAGCTGGAAGGATTCTTGAAGCTAAGGCCACCTACCTATGATGGCACCGACCCTGACCCGCTTGTAGCCGATGACTGGCTCAAGGAGATGGAGAAGAAGCTTGACCTCACTACTTTCACCAACGATGAGTGTGTTGGAGCAGCCGCACACCAGCTCACAGGTGCAGCACGCGCCTGGTGGGATAGTTTTAGTGATTCCCATGAGGACCCTACCAACATCTCGTGGGATGAGTTCGCCGAAGCATTCACTGAGTATCACATTCCCAAGGGTATCATGGAGGCCAAAGCTGAGGAGTTCTGCAACATCAAGATGGGAAAGGATAGGGTGACTGAGTACACTACTCGTTTCACCAATCTTCTGTGCTATGCACCTTCCTATGTTGTGAACTCTAAGAAGGAGAAGCTATACTATTACCACAAGGGACTTAACCCGCACATCAAGCTGAAGTTTGGCGGTATTGAGAGTAACACATTGCGTGCTCTGGTGGATCGCTGCATCTAGATTGAGAAGGATCATGCTAAAGCTAGAGAAGAGTATAGGGAGAGGAAGCGTAAGCCTAAGGAGTCTCTCCGTGGCCGTGGTCGCAAGAGGTTCCGCAGAGATGCACCCTCTAGGGAACGCTCTCGCCACAACAGGGATGACAACCCTAGATTGAGTAGGGGTAGTGGAGGCTACACCGCCAAATACTCCCGCCCTGCTTAGGATCGTTACACCCAGGACCATTATGCTCAGGACCATTTCAACCGTCCCCGCTCAGCGAATGAACGCCCAGCACAGAACCGCTCCGCACCAAGCACTGGAAGCTGGAAGGCACCCGCGCCAACCCCTATAGGCGGTACGCCTTTCACCTGCTTTGCTTGTGGCCAACCAGGTCACAAAGCCGCTGAATGCCCTTAGAACTCAGCTGCTTAGAAGTCTCAGTTCAAGGGATCTGCTACCCGTGGACGTCTCAACCACCTGGACGCCGAGGAAGCATAGACTACCCCTAACATGGTGTACGGTATGCTTTTAGTTAATGGCAATACTGCATCAGTTCTATTTGACTCTAGAGCAACTTGTTCTTACATATCATCCAAATTTGCACGAGAACATGACCTGCCTATAACCCCACGTGAAAAGCCTATCATCACTAGCTCACCTTTAGGAGACCTAAAGTGCACCCACATCTGTAAGGGAGTGAGTCTTACCATTAAGGGTCTTATCTTTAAAGCCAACCTAACCCTGTTACCTTCCACCAACCTAGATGTCATCTTAGGTATGGATTGGTTAACCCTTCACCGAGGTATCATATCATATTCACCTAGATATGTCCAAGTGACCCGCCCATCAGGCCAAGTCATTAGATGTGAACCCCAGTCTGGAAAGTCCACCTCTATCCTATGTGCCCTTAAAGCCAGTTCAGAATCACAGAAAGAGGAGAAGACAGTTCATGATGTGCCTGTGGTCAGAGACTATCCCGATGTATTCCTTGAAGAATTATCGGGTATGCCACCAGACCGTGATGTAGAGTTCATCATTGATCTGTTGCCGAGAATAGGACCCATTGCCAAGAGACCCTATCGCATGTCAGTTGATGAACTGGCCGAGCTCAAGAAATAGCTTGATGAGCTCATCTCGAAGGGATATATCAGACCCAGTGCCTCACCCTAGGGATCCTCGGTTCTATTTGTAAAGAAGAAGGATGGCTCAATGAGAATGTGCATTGATTACCGGAACTTGAACGCAGTTACCATCAAGAACAAGTACCCTCTGCCGAGAATCAATGATCTGCTTGATCAGCTTCGAGGTGCCAAGTATTTCTCCAAGATTGATCTCAGATCTAGCTATCATCAGATGAAGATTCGAGAGAGTGACATCCCGAAGACAGCTTTCGTGACTAGGTATGGGCAGTTTGAGTTCATGGTGGTATCCTTTGGACTCACGAATGCTCCCGCATACTTCATGAACATGATGAATAAGGTTTTCATGGATGAACTAGATAAGTTAGTGGTGGTATTCATTGATGACATCCTTGTCTATTCATCCACCGCTGAAGAACATGAACATCATCTAAGAATGGTGCTTGAGAAACTAGCCCAACATCAGCTCTACGCAAAGTTTAGCAAATGTGAATTTTGGCTACAGGAAGTTGCCTTCTTGGGCCATGTATTATCAGCTGAAGGTGTCATAGTTGACCCGGCCAAGATTGAAGTTGTGAAAGAGTGGGATCAACCCCGTAATGTGATAGAAATCAAAAGTTTCTTGGGATTGGCTGGGTATTATCGCTGATTCATCGAAAACTTCTCCAAGATAGCCCATCCAATGACCAACCTTCTGAAGAAGACTAAGGAGTTTGAATGGATGCCCAAGTGCGAACAAGGCTTCCAGGAATTGAAACAGAAGCTTACCACAACTCCTGTGCTAGCATTGCCTGATATCAGTAAAGATTTCGTAGTCTATTGTGATGCATCCCGTCAAGGACTTGGTTGTGTACTGATGCAAGGTGGAAGAGTGATAGCATATGCTTCTCGATAGTTGAAAGAACACGAGAACCGTTACCCAACTCATGATCTTGAGTTAGCAGTAGTTGTGCATGCCTTGAAGATCTAGAGACACTACTTGATAGGCAACAAGTGTGATATCTACACCGATCACAAGAGCTTGAAGTACTTTTTCACTTAAGAAGATTTAAATATGAGGCAACGCCGATGGCTAGAGTTGATCAAAGATTATGACCTAGAAATTCACTATCATCTAGGAAAAGCTAACGTAGTCGCATATGCTCTCAGTCGCAAGAGTTACTGTCACACTTTGATCACTGAATCTGTACCACCTGAGCTCAAGGAAGAGATTGCCGATTTCCAACTTGAGATACTACCGCATGGCTTGTTGAATGAGCTCCGCATACAGTATGATCCCACAGATCGTATCTGTCAAGCTCAGAAAAGTTGTGAAGAGATCAAATATCTCCGTGGTCTGATGAAACTAGGCTACAAGACCAACCACCAAGAAGATGAACAAGGAACCATCTAGTTGAAGAATATAATCTGTGTTCCATCCAACCCAGCACTACAAGAGGAAATTCTGTCAGAAGCTCACGATTCCAAGTACTGTATTCACCCTGGAGGTTCAAAGATGTACCAAGACTTGAAGAAACACTTCTGGTGGAAGGGCATGAAGACAGACATTGCAGGACATGTGGCACGTTGTGACACCTGCAATAGAGTCAAGGTTGAACATCAAAGGCCTGCAGGATTGCTAAAGCCTCTTGACATTCCCGAGTGGAAATGGGAGAGCATATCCATGGATTTCATAGTTGGATTGCCCTGTTCACAGAAAGGCAACGATTCCATCTGGGTGATTGTTGATCGCTTGACCAAGATTGCTCACTTTGTACCAGTTAAGACCAAGACCAATGCCGAAAGATTAGCAGATCTATATGTTGAGCATATTCTCAGACTGCATGGAGCTCCCTCTAGTATTGTATCTGATCGTGGTCCTCAGTTTGTGTCCCGATTCTGGGAAGCTCTACACAAGTCCATTAGAACCAAACTTGATTTTAGTGCCGCTTATCACCCACAGATAGATGGACAGACAGAACAAGTAAATCAGATCTTAGAAGATATGCTTCACGCCAGTGTACTGAGTTATGGCTCTGATTGGGAGAAATGCCTACCCTATGCTGAGTTCTCTTACAACAACAGCTACCAAGCCAGTATCAAGATGTCACCATTTGAAGCTCTATATGGCAGACTTTGTAAGACACCTTTGATGTGGTCCCAACCAGGAGAAAGATCGTTCTTTGACTCCGCTAAGATTCAAGATGTTGAAGAAGGAGTTGCTCAAGTGAAGGAGAATTTGAGAATTGCCCAGAGTCGATACAAGAGCTATGCTGACAAAAGAAGAAGAGAACTTGAGTTCAATGTGGGAGACTTCATCTATCTCAAGGTATCCCTGCTACATGGAACTGTCAGATTCCATGTGAAAGGAAAGCTTGCCCCTAGATTTGTTGGCCCATACAAGATTTGCAAAAGGATTGGAAAGCTCACCTACAAACTTGAGCTACCCAAGGAATTGATGGGTGTACATCCCGTATTCCATGTCTCACAACTACGCAAGTGTTTGAGAGTGCCCTATGAAGTAATCCCGACTGGTACACTTGACATTCAAGATACACTTGAGTATAAAGAACATCCTATCAGTATTCTGGGCAGAGATACCAAAGAGACCCGAAGCAAGACTATTCCTATATGCAAGATCCAATGGAGCAACCACACAGAGAGAGAGGCAACATGGGAGAAAGAGTCTGACCTCCGGCTACAATACCCTTACCTCTTTGAAGAGTACATTACACTTTAATCTCGGGGACGAGATTCTTTTAAGGGGGTAGGACTGTAACAACCCAAAAATCCACACACTAAAAATCACAACTACAAAATTTTTGTTGTAACCCCATGCAATGTTGATGAGTGTCAAGTATAGAAATCCAACCTAAGAGATGCATTAGGTCTAACCCCAACCTAAGTCAACACATAAGCATGGCATAACTCTTGGCATAAACATGTGAATAAGTTCCCTAAATAAATGAACCTTGCATGCATATTAATACCACTTGTGAGTTGGATTCCTCTTTTGCCTTATGTTATGCCAATTAAAAATCACCAAACAACTATTAAGCTTGCTAATTAATCCTTTGATGAGCAAATGCCTTGAGCCAACAAACAGAGAACAAAAGAAAAGGAAAAAGAGAGATGAAGAGAGAGGGCCTCGTAGCTAGTAGCTCGGCCCAAGCTAGCCAGCCCAGCCGAGCCTCGCCTGCCCTTCCACGCGCACAACCGCTGACAAGCCGACCCTGCTCGTCAGCCATCACGTGCCGCGCGCAGCCACATCACACCAAGCGCCTGACGACCCGACCCCACTTGTCAGCACAGTAGCATCTTCTTCCCCTCGCCCACGCATTCTCCCCGCGCGACTGGAAGCCGACCAGTGTGGCAGGCACGGGCCCAGGGTCACGCAAATCGCATGACCTTGTTCCCCTTGCGCCACGCCTACGCTACCGCACGAGGGCCATCAGATGCGTTGCACGTATCACCCCGCCCGATCGCCGTCCGCCATTAGAGCCCTTGGAGCTCGGCTATAAAAGCCAACATCCATGAGCCCTAACCCTCAGCCCGTTCACCGCCGCCGTTGGTGGCACATCACCACACAATGTCAAACCGAGAGAGAGGGAGAAGGGAGAAGCAAGGAGGAGAAGGAAGCCGCTGTGGGGAGGACCTCGCTGGAGCCAGGAGCACCGCCCCGATCAGCTATAGCGACATAGCTGCTCGGCACGGCACTGCATCGCCTCATCACGGCCTCGCCTTGCCACTACACCACCATCCTACCACCATGAACCCTGCGGTGAGCCATCTTGCTGAGACCACCTCCCTAGCCAAATGGAACATGCATCGCCATGATCGAAACCTTGCTGAAGCTTTGAGCTCCGGCCTAGCCCAACTGGTTAGCTAGGGAGACCACCATGGCCACGCTTGCCAAGACCCAGGACGCGCCATGCGCGCTGCCATCAGCCAAAAGGAGGACCCTAGCCATGATGTTATACATTGGAGCAGGAGCGCACATGCACGGACACGCTCACCATGGCCAAGAGCACAACCATGGCAAGACCACCGCGTCTTCTATGTCGTGGTAAAGGCAATGTTGACACCTCGATTGGTTCCGCCATGGCGAGAGACACACTGCGCTCACCTTAGCCGAGGAAGGAGCCCACCAGAGCCCTGCGTTGCCGCACCGCACCTCGTCGGAGCGTCACCGCCTCTGTTTTGCCCCCACCACCGTGGTCGGTACCACTAGGAGCACCAGGAGCTCCTCCAACACGCCCACCATGGCCGTAGAAGCACTGTGGAGCTCACACGCTCCTCTAACTAGGTTCTCGCTACCACTATAGCCCTGTCCATGCACGTCGACAAACCCACGCCGTCGATCACTGTGGCCAGAGCCCTAGGAAGCCCTAGCCGTCGCCTTGACCCAACCACCGCACTCGCCAAGGCTTGGCGACGCCTTTGCCTACCTTAATCGCACACTAGTACCGCCCGAAAGGCTCGCCAGTGACCTCACCGCCAGTGGGAGCCCCGTTGGGGAAGAGCAGGGGAATTTCCCCTCGATGATCGTGCCGACCACGACCGCGCCGACCACAACCGTGCCGACCATGATCGCGCCGACCATGATCGCGTCGACCATGTCCCGAGCAGCTTCGCCGAGTAGCTCTGACCACAACCTCGTCGACCATGTCCCGAGCAGCTTCGCCAAGCAGCTCCGACCACGACCTCGCCGACCACGTCCCGAGCGGCTCCGCCGAGCAGCGCTGACCACGACCACGTTGTGCACAAACCTTGGGAAGGAGTTAGTGGACCAAGTCCTTCATAGACCGGCCCTGCGGTCTATGGACCAACGTAGGCGGGTTCACCATGAACCGCGCCTCACCTGCACCCGTGGACCACGGCCCGTTAGTGGCCTAGAAATACGACATGGCCGCACCAGCGCGCGCCACGTGGCGGGCCAAAGCCTAGCCCGTATCCAGGCCCAACCAGCCTAGTATGGGCCTGGACTGTATTGACCAATGACCGGTCAATGTTGGCTTTGATCAAACCCACATGTCAGCGACCTAGGAGCCCTAGCCCCACCTGTCGGAATTGATGACGTTGATGACATCATGCTGATGTCGCGATGACGTCAGCGGGAACCACCTGTCAGCCGCAGTTTTAGCTCTTATGATGTCATGCTAACGTCAGCATGCCACGTGGACCAGTCATAGCATGACACATGTCAGCCCAGGAGTAATTCAACCTTTTTCCATTTTCAGAGATGAATTAAACTTCGAAAATTCATAACTAATTCATACGACCTCGGAAAATACAAAACTAGGACCAAAATTCATCTAAAATTGAGCTTTACGCAATGAACCCATGTTTGAGTGTATTTGGCTCTTTTGAATTTTCATTGCTTCTTTATGCTATTCTATAGACGTCGCTAACGCGACTATAATGCAAACGTTGTAGACTCGGAGGAGAACCTGACGGACGAGGACCGTGAGTACCGTGAGGAGAACGGAGACGACTACACTGAAGGTGCCACATCCCACCCAAATCTCGTAGCACCTAGTACGCATGGCAAATATAGAACTACTATTGCTTTACTTTACTGTTATAATCATACCATGTTAGGACTTGCATGGTAGTATGCTTACTTGATGGCCTTTACCTTGACGCAACCTTACCCTTGCATACCCTGCTATTAGGCTAGACACACGCTTATTGCTATATTTCAATGCTTATACTTCTACTATGCTTATACTACATTAATGCGTGGTGGAAACTGGTGTTATCTGGACTACGGGGAGAGTGCTACGTGTGTGACTCAGGTGTGTGGAGGGTGAGGGTTGTGTCGACCAAGTTGGAGTATACGACGAGCCTAGGGCAAGTCTTGCCATGGGGTGCTGCCTGGGCACCCCTAAAAAAGGATACCTGTGGTGGGTAAATGGTATATGAGGTGGACCTAGGTGTGAACCTGTGATGGGAGGAGCCCGGGGTGGAGGTGCTGTGGTGGCACGGTAAATGGAAACCCTGATGAAGACATTCTAGCTTGGTCATCCCTAAGGACTTACTAGTACTCAGATTCATTGGGAAGCCCTACGTACCATTCACCCTATATGGTGCGGGACGGCTGGACTACTTGGTAGGATATTGCCACTACTGCTAGGTTGATAGCGGATAGTGTAAGGAGGTACGGGGCGCGGAGGATCCCCCACACCCTTCCGAGACTTCATGGAGACCTTGTGGACCCGACTCATGACTCACAGTTTCAGCCACCCCAAACTAGACTTGGGGTGAACCAGGGCTGAATGGTAGAGTGGCATTATCCTAGGCTAGCAAGCGGCCGGAATCAGCCTAGTTGACGACGGTCAGCGAGGAAGGCGGATCTTGTGGTTATGTAAAACCTCTGCAGAGTGTATGGTTGATCGATCGATACATGTGCCGACTTGTCAGCTATGGACCTTTCCTAGGTTTCGCTTAAACTAGATAGAGAGATGAGTCCTTCTCTTCTTCCCCTGTGAGAGAGTGTCGGTCGTAGCTAGGGGCTACGGGCCTTGAGACAGTGCCGAGAGGGAGTTGGCCTATCGACTGAGCGATGGTATGGTTATGGTATGGTGACGGTGTGGTGATGGTGGTATATCGATCCCAGGATCGAAACCTGGCTTGGAAAAGGGAATGGGGTGGAATGTGTGTGGGAATGGTGTTAAAACTTGACTATACTTATATATATATATACTTGATATGCTAAATGCATAGGAAACCCCAGCCTTATAGGTTCCTTTTGACTATATCCAATTTGCATCTAATTTCCACAAAGCAATGCTCATAGGGTTGGGAGTGGTCAGTATAAATCATACTGATAAATTTTGGCACACAGGTTCTGCTAAGGAGTATAGCTCCAAGGAGTTTGACAGTTGAGGGATTCGTGCCTATGCTTGAGTTTGGCGATCTTATCTTCAAGCTGTTCTGAATGAATGCTACTTTTGATTCCGCCAATGCGGCGATGTAATAATTTATGTAATTCTGCACTATTTGTACTCTGATATTATCGTTGTATGGATGTGATATTCGACTAGAATTTGGGTAATATGATCTACAACAGTCTTATTACACTTCGACGCTGTGGATTTCCCTTCACGGAAATCGGGGTCGTTTCAGTGCTCAGGAAGGATCTCCCAAGAATAAGAGGTGTCTTCATGTCTTCTTGCATATCAAGTACTACAAAATCCACTAGAACAATAAAGTTTTTTATTTTACTAGAATATTCTCGGTGATTCCTGCAGGACAGCGAACTAATTGGTCCGCTAGTTGTAGGCATATTGATGTTGGCGTGAGTGTTGAATAATTGAGCTTGTCAAAAATCTTCTTGGGCATGACACTAACGCTTGCCCCAAGATCGCATATTGCATTTTCAAAATTCTGGTTTCCGATCGAACAATCAATAGTGGGGCATCCTAGATCCTTCTTCTTTACTAGTGATGTGTTTAGGATGGCCACACTACACTCCTCTATTAACTTGATTACCTCAGTGGTGGGCGGTGGTCTCTTGTTGTTCAGAATGTCTCTGAGGTACTTCGCATAGGTAGGTACATGTATGGCATCTAGCAGAGGGATATTGATATATAACTTTTGAATTACCTCTACAAACTTACCAAACTACTCATCCATTTTGGTCTTTCAATTTCTGTGTGGAAACGGTAGGAGGGTGGTGTCTTAAAAATCTTGTTGCATTTCCTGTTCTTGTGGCTCAACTTCTTCAACTTCATCATTCTTCTTCTCTTCTTGTACTGCTACCGGTGTCTTACCTATCCTTGTTGGATATGGTGGATTACGAGTAGACTTTCCACCTCTTTTGGTTAAGGCATTGACCTTTTAAAGGTTAGTGGCAAAAGGCAGAGCTGCAACCAACTGGGCTAATTATGATTCTATCTTTTTATTATAGCTAAGTTGGTCTATTATAGCAGAAGAAAAACTTTCCATCTTAATATTTATATTTTCTAAAACCTAATCATTAGAAGCAAGCTTCTTAGCAATATTCTCATTAATCTTAGCCTGTTCTAAAATCAAATCTCTCAAGGATGGTTGTTTAGGATTGTAGTAATTGCCTGGGTACTTACCTTGGTAATTAGACCGTTGTTGTTGCTGCCATCCTTGTCTTTGTTGTTTTGGAGCAGAATTGACAATATTTGCATCTTCTTGATATTCGGGGAAATCAACCCCCAAATACTCTCCACATGTATTTTGGGCATTATAAGCATCTTAAAATAGCCTGATGATCTTTCTTGTAACTGGCTCGCTGTTCAAGCCAATTTAACAATACATCTATCTTGGTTGAAAGTGCACACACCTCTTCTGGTACTTCTTTGCTCTTATTGTATGCTTGAATACTTCCTTGAGACCAACCTTGATTAGAGGCTACCTTTTCTATAAGGGTTTTAGCTTTTCCAAGGGTGAGTGACATAAATGCTCCTTCAACAGTTGCATCAAGTTGTTCATGAGCTTTCTGAATTAATACATGATAGAAACCTTGCATGAGCAACCAATCTTCCATCCCATGATGAGGACAATCTAAAATGTATTCTTGAAAACATTTCCATGCTTCTAGAATGGTTTCTCCTTTCTGCTATTAGAAGTTGGAAATTTTTCCTCTTAAGACATTAGTCTTGCCTATAGGGAAAAACTTTACTAGAAAGGCCTTCGAACATCTTGCCCATGTGTTGAATATATCCTTATTGGTGTAAAACCACTGCTTCGCTCTTCCCACTAGCGAGAATGGAAAGAGGCGGAGTAGTATGATGTCTTGAGCAACGTCCTTGATGATGATCGTGCTACTAATCTCTAGAAAATTCTGAAGGTGAGCACTAGCATCTTTGTGTGCCTTTCCGCTGAATAGGGTAGCTTGCACAATGTTGATGAGGCTTGGCTTGAGCTCAAACTCAAGGTTGTTGGTTTCAAGTGTTGGTCTAGTGTGAATGTTCTCGGTGCTTGGAGCAGAGAATTCACGTAGAGTCATGTCAGCCATGGCTTCAGAAACTGGTGTTGAGCTGCCTCTTGATTGATTTGATTGTGATTGATGGAATTTGTTGGTGAATCAGAACCAATCCTACAATACCCTATAAAAGATATGAACAAAAACAAACAAGGGTAAGCCTGCTGAAGCAGAGGTGCATAGTTATGATTTCATCAACAAGTATTTATTTGATCAATTCACTTTTAGCCTTGTGCCCCTCTGCGGCAATGGCGCCAGAAATGCTTGGTGTCATTTCTTAGCACCACTGTTTACTAAGTTGTCATCCCTAGCAACGATGCCAGAAATGCATTATTGGTAATTATTAATGACACTTGTATATTTAGGAAAGATTATATATGTTGAAGTAATCTGCAAGCGCACAGATAATATACCATTGTAGCATTTCACCCGGGAGTATACCAGGTATTGTTATTTATATTTTTCCACAGGGAAGAGCGATGGGGTGGCTATAGATATTGACAAATATATATACTTATGATAAAACCATTAACTCAACTCTCAAGCTATAACAGGGGTAAGCCAAATTATAAATAAATGATAAGTGTAAGGCATTGATAATAATCCAGAGATAAAAATAGATACTCATAAATGTAGTATGGCTAGGCAGGAGATTAATTAAGAGAAAAGATTCCTAAGTCATTTCTTAATTACTAAGTCTTTTGTACACTCTAGTATGTATACTTTCATCTATAGCATAACTAACTCTGTATCTATGCATAAGGAACATTACTAAGGAAGACCAAGAACAGAGCTTGACTCCCTTCGCAACCAGGTTCTACTTGTTCTACAAATGGGGAGTGGACTACAAAGGACTCAACACAAGTGTCACACTCGTGATCTACCACATGGCCTAGAGTGTAGAGTGCATCTGTTGATAAACAATATTTAAGCACCACGCTTACATAATGTCGACCACTTAACTCACTCGAGTACTGAGCTAAGCGCTTTGTGATCTTATCCATAAATTCATTATCAACCATGACTATATCAAGCATACTACTAGAGCAAACTAGGAACATAATAAATAGAAACATAGTATTGAAATAGCACAAAATCAAAATAGAGAGATACAATGGCTTTACCAGCCTCTAGACGATGAATCCAGAATCCTGAGCAATAGCCCAACTCTATTTGAATCTTGCTAGCTAGCCAATACTAGAACTTGAAGAATTGGAGATCTATTCTATTCTCTCTGGAAACCCTAATTTCAAATCCCTCTTGACTTAATGATCAAGGTTATGCTAGGGGTGGCAGGGGCTGATATATATAGGGGGTAGCACCAATTCTGGACCCTCGGATCAAACCAACTTGAAAGAACGGTGGAGATGCAAACCCTAAGGCAGTGGGGAACCGACATAGCGAGGAGGGGCTGCCCTGTGGGCACCCTAGGCTGGCTGGCCCCACCTATCATCCCCTCATGGTCTTCTTCGGTGGAGTACCTTCTGGAGCTATTTTTGTCGTGGATAATTGTGTTTAATTTTGACGATTGGGTCCACCTTGATGGTTTTCTGAATAAACCCAGCGAAAAACACATTCACCAAAACTCATGGAATTTGTTAGTTTAAACCCCTAGACCTATGTTGGTGATCATTTTTATACATTTATCCAAGTTTTGTTGGCGGTTTGTGATGGATGATAACTACCGTCAACAGTGAGCTCAAGTAAATCTCCTTATTAAGCATGACTCATCCAAGTTTGGAGGAGGCCTTAGACAAGATCAACCCGAGAGTCACCAATCCAAGTGAAATTTTGGACGTCCATGAAGAATCAACCTTTGAGCTTAAAAAAGATTACATCAATGAGCATGGGAGCTACTTCATGAACACCTCGTTGAATCCATGCTCACATGAGAAATATCCTAAATTAATTGGTCTCAATACTACCATACACGAGATCTTCAACCCCCTCATGCTTCTTGTTCACAAAAATTTTGAAAGGGGGGCTGTAGATGCATATGTTTATCATAAATATTGCAAATCTCATTGTATGTTGGCATGAATCTTGAGATAGGTACACAAAGGTTGATGTTGGAGGGGAAACCACTTCACCAACTTGAAGCACAATTCGAAGGTTTTCCACGGACGAGCTTTTGTCCTAAAACAAGCACTTTCGGGAGATAACATGAGCTTTCACCTTTTGCTGTAATACCCTTGTGAAATGAGCATAGAAATATAATTGTAAAAATACTCCTTTGGTTATTTTTGTCACTAACCATTCTAGGTTTGAAGAAAAAAAGAATGAAGGATGACAACGCAAGGTATGTCCAACCAATTATCATGCTACATTTAATCACATCCATCCAAACTTAATTTTGCATTTGCAAAATTCAAGTGTGGGGGATGAACTTCTCTGAAAAATCCTATGCCATGTTGCTAATTTTGGTTGTCTCTACCTTTAACCCATGCTCAATTTGCTAAATAACAATCATGCCCTTTCATCTCCATTTGAGTAAATTTCTATAATGCTTTCATGCTACCTTTGTTTACTATAGTATATGTGTAGGGTTTGAAGTATTTTTATACACCTTTTAAATTAGGCATGGTGCTTAGTTTAAACCGTTTTCCTAAATTTATTCGACGAGGTGTCTAGTTTGATTCTTGAACCAAAAGGTGCGCTGATTTTACTTTCAAAGGCTTTTAAATTAAGTGTGATGTTTAGGTTAAAATGGCTTCCTAAATCAAATTAGACATGGTGTCTAGGTTGATTTTTGAGCCGATAGTATACTTTAGTTGATACTAGATATTTTGTTGGACTAACCCCTACAAGAAACTCTCAATTCAATTTGGGTAAGTCACGATATGGATTCAAATTGAAGATGAAGCAAGGCACATCATTTAAAATATGGGATAAAAAGTTCTATGCTAATTAGCATGTTAAAACCAACTCTTCTATAGTATAGAAAGATGACCTTTAGCCCTATAACAACACTACCTCTGCTTTGAATTGTTGTATATTTCTTCGGGTATGTGTTGTCCACTAATCCGTTGCAGGCATAAAACAATGAGCAAGACGGAAGGTCCAACAAAATGGCAAGATCATAGAGCAAAAATATGGCATGACAAAAGGATGAGAAAGAAATGGTGCAATTTAGGAGACAAGCAGCTCATGAGCAGCTCAAGTTGTGAGGCTAGCCGAACAAAGAAAACTTCAAGTAAAAAGGAAAGGACCCTTCGTCATATGGTGTCATCAAGCTCCAATGACAAAGGTAACATCCTAAGGTAAATGGTCATTATTTAAAGATTTTTTCTTGATTCTGGTAGGCACATAAATAAGAAACAAACATGTTCGAGTTATAACTTGATCCAACTTGATTAACTTAACATGTTTAATTATTTAAGCTTGTTCCTAGTACCACTTTCTTGATCTCATAGTCTTAACCAAATGAGTTAAAACATTGCACATCTTATCTCTGTAAGATGATAGTCATAATCATGTAAAGATTGATACATTATGTAGCGATAGACAATCCTTAAATGGGTTAAACAATTCAACCCTTTTGGCCAAATATACTTAAATGTTACATTCATGCTCAATCTTTTGATCTTACCACCCATGTGATAATTGAACAAAGCACATAGCATCAACTTCATCTTGTTCAATGTGCCTAAGGAGAGAGAAGAATAAATAAAGTTTTGGTTTTATTGGTGTTTTCCCACCAATGTAGCCCATGCACTTGATATCTACCTTGTCTTTATGAGCAGGACACACTTCAAGCAAAGTGTGAAGGAGATAGTCGATTCTCCAATTTCTACAAGTGAAGGTTCTGAACCTGTCAAACCAAAATCGAAACTCAAAACCAAGAAGGGTTTGGCAGAAGAAGGTGACATCACCATTAGAGGCGTCATCACAAGAATCCTCGTCTTCAAAAGCGAACCAAGGTACCCGATCAATAAACTTTTCAATGAGCAGTCCAGTTCAAAGGACTTACAACACTGAACCCTCACCAAAGGAGCTAGCTTGGGGGAAGGGCATCCCCCGTGTATCCAGGTAAGTATTTCTTTCCCCTTTGTTTTATTTAGTTCATTTTAATTATTATGTTAAAAAAGATGCATAACTAAAACAAAATAAATATTTATCTTTGCATTAGTTATCTATAGTAATAATGTGTGCTCTAGAAATAAAAACAAAATAAAAAGGTGTCTAGTTTGCTTTAATTTATTTTTAAGAGCTGAATAAAATAAAGAGGACTCAGAATAATCTCTTAATTAGAAATGATGGAATGTTGCTCTGTTGTAATTCCTTTCAAGTACCTAGTTTTCAGCCTTGAATTCTCCCGAGTTTTGGATAAAATTGTTTTGATATAAGGATTTACTCTGAACTTGAAACTCATGGGTGGCACATGCTTGATCTAATTTTAGGTAATTGTAACACCTCTGGTGTTTTGACCTAATACTAAAATTTGACATGTCATCATGTGCATTGCAAAGCATTCATATAGTATAAAGTTTTGAATGCATTCACTAAATAAGGTTTATTTCATAATGTTGTTATTTCATGTGATGTGTTTCAAAAACCCTAAATAAAGATCATGACCACAAGGGTCAAATTTCATGTGATCATGTGAGGCCATGTGTCATTTGACTCAAATAACCCTAATGGGCCATGTTACTGGTCAAAAATAAAAATCTAACTAAAAGGAAGACAAATCAAATTTGAATTCATATTCAAATTATAAAAGTCCTTTTTGCCCCTTTTGACTAATTCAAAATCCATGAGGAATTTGGGGTTGAGGCAAAAAGCAAAGTAGGTTTATGTAGATCATCTTTGGTATTCAAAGTTTTTCAAGCTTACATATAAAATTTGGAGTAATTTTGAAATGATTCAAATGCTCAAATGCACCCCAAATTCAAATTTCAAAATGGAAGCAGAATTTGAAAATATTTCTAGAAGCAAAGTTATAGAGTTTGAAAAATTGAACAACTTTCATTTTTGGAGATTTTCAACTTCTTTAGAAAATTTGTGAGTAATTTGAAAAATGGATGCAGTGGCAGTTCTGTAAATTTTTCAAAAATCTATCTCCACCTCTCTGCTTACCGCCGGCGCCACGCGGAGATCACCGCCGATCAGGTTTCACCGCTTTCACGTGCAGTGACACGCCAATATCTCCGTGGCAAGTTCGCCCGTGTGCTGTCAACACCGTACGCCCTCCATCTTGCTATAAATAGGAGTACGCCGTCGTCATTCGGAGTTTTCCCGTCGACTGCTCGCCGCCGGTGTCTTGCCCGCACTCGCGCAATTCGTTCTCGCTGTAGTATCTAGGGCCAATTGCTTTGACCAGAAGCTCCGCCTTGTCTTCCTGCTGCTCCCAAGCCTGATCGTGTCGCTCCTGGAAGTCCAGCGCCGCCGCGCGACGTCGTCTTCCCCGAGTCCGACCGGAGCTCCGCCATCCTCGGTCTCACGTGGTCCCGTCGATCCTGTGCGCCTCTGCCATCACCGAGTCTACCTACATGATCACGGTGAGCTCCTGAATGTGAAGACCGTTTCGCTTTAGTCCCTACTACACCATCACCGTGGTTACGCCGTTCACCGACGTGCTCATCCCGCCATGCCCGGCGTGGAGGTGTCTCTTGTGCACCTTGTTCCTTTCTGATAGATGACTTCGGTTCAGGGAAAGTAGTAGATCATTTTGGTGAGGTCTATTTCACCGGAGCGTCACCGTCGGCGCATTTTGCGGCCGGTCAGTGAGGGTAGCGCCACCGTGTTTGCTTTGAGTCACTGACAGTGGGGTCAGCCTGTCAGTGCGAGTGAGGAAGAAGAACAGTGATGATTTTTATTTCCTGAATTTGTGAATAGTGCTGCAACTTTGGGAATTTGTAGGAAATTCATAATAGCTCCAAAAATTCTGAAATTTTGTGTGTAGCTTCTGTACATGTGCTAGTATGATTTAAAAATTTGAAACTTGAAATTTGAATAAATTTTTAATGTTCAAATATTCAGTCCATTAATTGAAAAATGCAGTTTCCATGATTTTTGTAGGTCACTGTATAATTCCAAAAATCATGAAATTTATTTTGGTACACTAATTTGTCATGAGGAATCTTACATAAAATTTTTAGGTCATTTGGAACAAGTTCATTTTTGGGCTTAATTCCAAATTAATTCAAAAATAAATAAAGACAAACCCTAAGTGTTTGATTAGTGTTGGATCTTGTTTTGGTCATGTTTTGTGACTAGTAGGGTTCCAAGATCCATTTGGTCAAGTCACATGTGTGGTTCTTAATGATAGGTTTGTAGGTTGGTTTTGTTGGCTTGCAACTGTACCGAGAAATAAAATCATTTGCGGGTGTTTTTACATTTCATGTACCATGAAAGCATCATGTTTACATTATCATTATGTTAAAGCATATGTTATCATTTCATGTAGAACCCGAGAATGAAACGATTCTAGTTGAGCAAGTTCTGGAAGAATCCCCGGTTGTCACGGGATTTGATAATTGTGGTACTAACCCGGAACCTGAGATCGTCAACAAAGGCAAGCCCTGGTTTATGCATTAAGCCCTTACCTTGTTTACTTTGAAAAGTTTATCACCTATGTTACTTATTGCATTAAGTTGTTTAATTCAAATGTTACCTACTTGATGCATTACCTACCTTGATAATTGTTTACCATCCTTGAAGATGTTTTCATTTACAAAGGCGTAGAATGCTTAGTATGCTTTATGGTAGGCTTTCAAAGTAAAAGTTTCGATACAATCAAAGATGGCATACTGGCCAAAGAAAGAAAGAATGTAGAATGAACTAGAGACTAGTCGGGTAACTTATCTTGAATGTTGGGTAATGTTGCCGGCTATGTCGCTTAAAGGCCACTCATTGTGGATCTTCTGAACGAGACACTTTGTAGTACTGGTCACATACTCCGGTAAGCCTACTTCGGCTAATCCGATACTAAGATGAATGCCCAGGCACTGGGAGTGGAGAGATGGTGGGAGTAGCGTGTACCCTTGTGGCTGGAATGTGGCCGGATTTGAGGTGTGCTGTGCTCTCGGGTGGCGTGGAGATGGCTTAGTATAGGAAGATCCGGTAGCGAGGTTGATATATGCAAGATTAAGTTCTACATATGTCGTGTGATAAGGAATCCCCAGCTGGGACTTGAATCAATTCGAATTGCCGGTGCTCCATGGTTATGGAGACTTGATTCATTACAGAAGCAATGTAATACTGGTGAATTACTAAAATATGAGAAAAGAATGGAATGAGGAGGAATGGAATACGAGAAATGTACATTTAGTTTGAGATAATGAACAAAAGGTACTTAGTGGTAAAACTTGAAAATAGAATGAAGAATAGTAAGCTTTTGGCAAAGAACTTTTGAATCTTGCTACATCCTTACCTTGCCCCAAACCCCTGCATCTCTAAAGTCTTACACCCCGTTACGTCGGGTTAGTCTTGTTGAGTACTTTTGTACTCAGGGTTTGTTAACCCTTGTTGCAGGTGAGTCGCATGCGCAGGCTTGTTTTGGTCCCTGCTGCATGTTGGTGTTTGAAGTCAACGATGATGAGGAGTAATGAATGGCCTTTGGACAAGGCACTAGTTTGTATGATAAATAAAGTTAATGTAATATTATTCCGCTACTATGGTTGTATGACACTTTTGGTATTGTAAGTTTGAAAACAACTGGTTTGTAACTATGTTATCTTAAGACTTCCGCTATCTTTTACTCTGGTATATATTTGAATAAACCGTTGTAATCTGCAATGACTGTGATTGGGATCCTGTTTGAAAAGAGAAATGTGGATGATTCGGGTTTCCCGAGGACACCCGACAGACCTGTTGAGTTGTTGGGAACTCGTGTACGCTATCTGAGGTCTGTTAAGACAACGATAGGTGCATGTGGGCCCGATTCCTTAGGAGGTTCTGCCACAGCTGGTATCAGAGCAGTTCCCATCTATGATTATTGTAGGTTACTTTGGAAAACCTTCAAAATGATTTGGATCAAAGAAAGTAAACTTGATATTTTAAAGTTTAAATTTCTTTCTTCTTAACTTTGATCTAGACTCGATCCTGACTTATTTGAAAAGTTTGTGGCGGATAATATGATTAGGTTTGTCCTATGTATTAAAAATCTAGTACTTATGATTATATTAATCTTTTGTACTTAGATTTGTAAGATCGATTCATGCATCATGCTTGAGCACATTGCATAATAATTCCCCTTAATAGTGGTTGGGTAAGTAATGTCCATCCCATTCTTGCTAACCTCCATTATCCTCAAGCTATTCTTATAGTCCTACTCTAGATTCTACAGGCTATGGCAAAGACCAAGAAAACCGCACGCAAGTCCACTGGACCTCATGGAGTCCCGCGTCACCAATTGGCCCCAAGAAATCACGAGCTTGGTGAAGGAAGTTCCAAGAACCTAGGAGAGGAAGGATCTTTGAGCAACCCCGCCAACGTCGAGAACCTTAACAAGGAGCTCAACACTCTTCGTCGAGCTCATGCCAAAGACCAAGAAGAGCTAGCGGAAATGCAAAGGGGTATCACCATGACCATGGAGCTACGGAATGAAGCCTGGACACGAGAAGATGCGGCCAATGAACGCATCAATGAGTTGGAGTTCTACGTAGAGGACCTGGAGATGGACAATGCCATTCTGCATGAGAATGTCCATATGCTGTATGCTCAACTTCATCCTCCTCATGGGGATGGTGAAGTTACCGATGAAGAAATGATTGTAGATCCAGGAGAAGTCGAGAATGAAGAAGAGGAGGAGGATCTTGAGGAGTTAGTGTACTTCTCAGATGAAGATGAGGTTTCGTCCGATACAGGCACGGATGCCGAAGACTAAAAGCTTGGAGTAGTAGTAGTTCCTTTACTGCTTTCCTAGAAAACCAGGGTTGTCTTGTGGGATACAAGACATGTAATTTAAATAAGAACCCTTTGTAGTATGAAACCTTTTTAAATGCTTTTAATAAAGAATAATGTAAGTAAATGTGTTTCTCTAACAGATGCCTCGTCCTATCACCCGAACTGGTGCTAGTGGCTCGCATGACGATGATGAGTGCCCAAATCCTCCACCAATACCCTCGACTATGGCAGATGCCATAGCCGCACTCGTCAACGCAATGACAGAGAATGCCAGGCTGTTAAGGGAGTTGGCGCAGAACCAGCAGGCACCATACCCTCATCGTGGCCGTCGTAATGGAAATGATGAGTCAACTTATGTGGATTTTACTGACACATGTCTACCTGTATTCTCTAAGGCAGACGAACCTTTAGAAGCTAATGATTGGCTTAGGACAATAGAGCAAAAGTTCGAGCTGATCCACTGTACTGAGGTTCAAAAACCAAGGTTTGCGGCACAGCAACTCCGAGGAGCTGCTGGTGCCTAGTGGGCAAATTTCGTAGTAGTACATCCCGCTGGTCACCAAATCAACTAGAGGGAGTTCAAGGATGCCTTCAGGGCACATTATATTCCAGATGGTGTGATGACCATGAAGTTGGAAGAGTTCTTGGCTCTTAAGCAAGGGGAGCACCCGGTGATGCATTATGTTGGGCATTTCAACCACCTGTCGCAGTATGCTATTGAGTATGTGAATACTAACAGGAAGAAAAAGAATCATTTTCTTAGAGGCTTGAACACTAAACTTCAGACAATGATGGCAGCCTGTGGTAATGCAACTTACCATGAGACAATCAACATTGCTATCGCTTCGGAAGAGAATTTCCGCCGACACAAAGAGGCAAAGAAGAAGAAAATATTTGCTTCCAGATCATCAAGTGGCAAGCGTTAGAAGATAGTATACCATCCTCAGAATCATGGCCGTACGCCATTCCGCCCACAGCAAGGCCAAAGCAGGCAGCAAATCTTCATTCGCCCTGCAACTAATACGCCTTACACTCATCAAGCACCGCAGCAGCAGAACAATACAAATAATGCAAACCGCAATGCTACTCCCCAGAATCACAATTTTCCATGCTATAATTGTGGTAAACCCGGACATTTTTCCCAAGAATGTTCGTATCCTAGGAAGAACAATCCTGATGCACCCAAAGCCCCTGTTAATCAATCTCAGAATCAGTACAAGGGCAATGTTCAGAACCATCAAAAGGGTTTGGCCGAGAAGAAAACTGGAAGGGTATTCTATACGCAAGTGGAATCTATTCCAGATGGAGAACCAGTTATGATGGGTATGTTTCCCATTGCTAAGCATCCTGCAATTACCTTATTTGATTCTGGTGCATCCCATACATTCATCAATCATACATTTGTTGTGAAGCATGGGATAGCTATTGGGGAAACAAAAGAACCCTATCATATACAGTCGCTTGGGGGACGAATCTGTACAAGGGAGGTAGTTCAGCATGTACCTATTGATTTGGGAGGTTATGAGTTCCCTACCAATATGCTGGTATTAAAGGATCAAGATATAGATGTGATCCTTGGTATGAACTGGTTAACTCAACATGGGGCTATCATAGATGTCCTACGTAGAACCATAAGGGTAAATGCACCTGACAGCAAAACCCAACTTCTCATCCAACTTCCCTTTCCTAAGAGTATAGTGGAAACAGTCTGTGCAACTGTTGTTGAAGGAGCCGAGGAAATTTCAGTGGTATGTGAGTTTACAGATGTCTTTCCCGATGACCTGCCTGGTCTGCCACCAGACCGAGACGTAGAGTTCAGAATTGATCTGAAACCAGGGACAACACCAGTGTCCAGAAGAGCATATAGGATGCCACCGAAAGAATTAGCAGAATTAAAAATGCAACTACAAGAGTTGTTAGACAATGGTTTCATTCAACCCAGTTCATCACCTTGGGGATGTCCTGCTATTTTTGTGAAGAAGGACCAAACCTTAAGGTTATGTGTTGACTATAGGCCATTAAATGAAGTCACCATCAAGAACAAATACCCCTTACCCCGAATTGATTTGCTTTTTGATCAACTTACGGGAGCTAAGGTATTCTCAAAGATAGACTTAAGATCAGACTACCACCAGATTAAGATCAGACGTGAAGATGTGCCGAAGACAGCGTTTACTACCCGATATGGACTATATGAGTATCTAGTCATGTCTTTTGGGCTGACCAATGCCCCGGCTTATTTCATGTACCTGATGAACTCAGTTTTCATGCCTGAGTTGGATAAGTTTGTTGTGGTGTTTATTGATGATATTCTTATCTACTCTAAGAGCAAAGAGGAACATGCGGAACATCTCCGTATTGTTCTACAAAGATTAAGAGATCACCAACTATATGCCAAATTCAGCAAATGTGCATTTTGGTTAGAGGAAGTACAATTTCTAGGTCATGTGCTATCTGCTGAAGGTATAGCTATTGATCCGAGCAAGGTAGAAGAAGACCTTAATTGGAAAGCACCTACAACTGTTCATCAAGTTTGTAGCTTCCTAGGGTTGGCAGGGTATTATCGTCGGTTCATCCCTGACTTCTCTAGAATTGCAAAGCCAATTACTAGATTGTTGAAAAATCAAACTAAGTTTGTATGGTCAACAGAATGTGAAGAGGCCTTTCAGACATTGAAGAAGTTGCTGACAACTGCACCAGTATTAGCACAACCTGGTATCGAGAGGCCCTTTGATATCTATTATGATGCATCTGGAATTGGTATTGGCTGTGTTCTTATGCAAGAAGGCAGAGTCATAGCATATGCTTCCAGACAACTTAAGAAGCATGAAGAACATTATCCCACCCATGATCTTGAATTAGCTGCTGTTGTCCATTCACTCAAGATTTGGCGACATTATTTATTGGGCAATATATGTCATATCTATACGGACCACAAGAGTTTGAAATACATCTTCACCCAGTCAGAGCTGAATATGAGGCAAAGAAGATGGTTGGAACTTATTAAAGATTATGATTTAGAAGTGCACTATCATCCGGGCAAGGCTAATGTGGTTGCTGATGCCCTGAGTCGTAAGAGTCATTGTCATTGCCTGATTGTAGAACCGATGCAGCGAACATTGTGTCAAGAGATGGAGCATCTGAATTTATAAATCATAGAACAAGGTTCCCTGTCCAACATTGTAGTTGAGTCCACTATCAAAGATTAGATCATTGCTGCTCAACAGAAAAGTAAGGGCATAGCCCATATTAAGGATAAAGTCAGATCTGGAAAACCAACATGTTTCAAGATTGATGAATCAGATGTCGTATGGTTCAAGGATAGAATGGTAGTACCCAAAAATCCGGAGCTGCGAAAGCAGATTCTTGATAAAGCTCATTCTACAAGATACTCCATTCATCCGGGTAGCAACAAAATGTATCTTGATTTGAGAAAGAGATATTGGTGGACCAAAATGAAAATAGAAATAGCTCAATATGTGGCCAAGTGTGATATTTGCCAGAGAGTCAAAGCAGTTCATATGAAGACTGCAGGTCTATTACATTCGTTGCCAGTTCCATCTTAGAAGTGGGAAGATATCTGTATGGACTTCATCGTGGGATTACCCAGGACATCTGCAGGCTACAATTCAATATGGGTTATTATTGATCGTCTAACCAAGATAGCTCATTTCTTACCAGTCAGAGATAAATATCGAGCGGAACAGTATGCAAAGCTTTATCTTGATAGAATCTTCAGTCTGCATGGGGCACCCAAGACCATTGTCTCTGATAGAGGGTCATTGTTCATATCCAAGTTTTGAAAAAGTCTACACGAGTCTTTGGGAACTAAACTTATCCATAGTTCTGCTTATCATCCACAAATAGACGGACAGACTGAAAGGGTAAATCAAATTCTTGAAGATATGTTAAGAGCATGTGTTCTTTCTTTTGGTGCTAAATGGGATGAATGCCTTCCCTTAGCTGAATTCTCATATAACAACAGCCATCAAGAGAGCATTAAAATGGCACCATTCGAAGCACTGTATGGCCGTAGGTGCTAAACACCTTTAAATTAGTCAGAAGCTGGAGAACATTGGTTCTTTGGACCGGATGTGGTCAAGGAAGCTGAAGAGAAAGTTAAACTCATACAAGCTAATATGAAGATAGCTCAATCCCGACAGAAAAGTGGGAGATTATGTCTACCTCAAGGTATCACCGATGAAAGGAGTTCATCATTTTGGGATTCGGGGAAAGTTGGCGCCCCGTTATGTCGGTCCTTTTTAGATCCAACAACGATGTGGACCAGTCGCCTATCGCGTCAAGCTACCAGATCACATGTCAGAGGTGCATGATATCTTTCATGTATCTCAATTAAAGAAGTGTCTTCAAGTGCCTGACCAAGAAATCGACTTTGGTGATGTAGAACTAGAACCTGATTTGACTTATGCCGAGTACCCCATTAGAGTCTTAGATCAGAAAGATCGAGTTACTCGAAGGCGTACAATCAAGTTCTACAAAGTACAATGGAATCAACACACTGAAGATGAAGCTACTTGGGAGTCCGAGGATTACTTAGAAGAGAACTTTCCTGACTTCTTTGCTTCTATCTAGTTGCAATACCTTGTCTATATTGTAACTCGTCTTGTTGTTAAGCGAATGGAAAACCCCCTCACTAGCCTTTTGAATAAAGTTATGATGTGTTAGCTTGACACATTTCCTTTTCCATTACTTAGCCTTAAGTTTTAAATCTCGGGATGAGATTTCTTTAAGGGGGAAGGGTTATAACACCTTTGGTGTTTTGACCTAATACTAAAATTTGACATGTCATCATATGCATTGCTAAGCATTCATATAGTATAAAGTTTTGAATGCATTCACTAAATAAGGTTTATTTCATAATGTTGTTATTTCATGTGATGTGTTTCAAAAACCCTAAATAAAGATCATGACCACAAGGGTCAAATTTCATGTGATCATGTGAGGCCATGTGTCATTTAACTCAAATAACCCTAATGGGTCATGTTACTGGTCAAAAATCAAAATCTAAGTAAAAGGAAGACAAATCAAATTTGAATTCATATTCAAATTATAAAAGTCCTTTTTGCCCCTTTTGACTAATTCAAAATCCATGAGGAATTTGGGGTTGAGGCAAAAAGCAAAGCTGGAGATTATTTTATGTAGATCATCTTTGGTATTCAAAGTTTTTCAAGCTTACATATAAAATTTGGAGTAATTTTGAAATGATTCAAATGCTCAAATGCACCCCAAATTCAAATTTCAAAATAGAGGCAGAATTTGAAAATATTTCTAGAAGCAAAGCTGTAGAGTTTGAAAAATTGAACAACTTTCATTTTTGGAGATTTTCAACTTCTTTAGAAAATTTGTGAGTAATTTGAAAAATGGATGCAGTGGCAGTTCTGTAAATTTTTCAAAAATCTATTTCCACCTCTCTGCTTACCGCCGGCGCCACGCGGAGATCACCACCGATCAGGTTTCATCGCTTTCACACGCAGTGACACGCCAATATCTCCGTGGCAAGTTCGCCCGTGTGCTGTCAACACCGTACGCCCTCCATCTTGCTATAAATAGGAGTACGCCATCATCATTCGTAGTTCACCGACGTGCTCATCCCGCCATGCCCGGCGTGGAGGTGTCTCCTGTGCACCTTGTTCCTTTCTGATAGCTGAGTTCGGTTCGGGGAAAGTAGTAGATCATTTTGGTGAGGTCTGTTTCACCGGAGCGTCACCGTCGGCGCATTTTGCGGCCGGTCAGTGAGGGTAGCGCCACCGTGTTTGCTTTGAGTCACTGACAGTGGGGTCAGCCTGTCAGTGCGAGTGAGGAAGAAGAACAGTGATGATTTTTATTTCCTGAATTTATGAATAGTGCTGCAACTTTGGGAATTTGTAGGAAATTCATAATAGCTCCAAAAATTCTGAAATTTTGTGTGTAGCTTCTGTACATGTGCTAGTAGGATTTAAAAATTTGAAACTTGAAATTTGAATAAATTTTTAATGTTCAAATATTCAGTCCATTAATTGAAAAATGCAATTTCCATGATTTTTGTAGGTCACTGTATAATTCCAAAAATCATGAAATTTGTTTTGGTACACTAATTTGTCATAAGGAATCTTACATAAAATTTTCAGGTCATTTGGAACAAGTTCATTTTTGGGCTTAATTCCAAATTAATTAAAAAATAAATAAAGACAAACCCTAAGTGTTTGATTAGTGTTGGATCTTGTTTTGGTCATGTTTTATGACTAGTAGGGTTCCAAGATCCATTTGGTCAAGTCACATGTGTGGTTCTTAATGATAGGTTTGCAGGTTGGTTTTGTTGGCTTGCAACTGTACCGAGAAATAAAATCATTTGCGGGTGTTTTTACATTTCATGTACCGTGAAAGCATCATGTTTACATTATCATCATGTTAAAGCATATGTTATCATTTCGTGTAGAACCTGAGAACGAAACGATTCTAGTTGAGCAAGTTCTGGAAGAATTCCCGGTTGTCACGGGATTTGATAATTGTGGTACTAACCCGGAACCTGAGATCGTCAACGAAGGCAAGCCCCGGTTTATGCATTAAGCCCTTACCTTGTTTACTTTGAAAAGTTTATCACCTATGTTACTTATTGCATTAAGTTGTTTAATTCAAATGTTACCTACTTGATGCATTACCTACCTTGATAATTGTTTACCATCCTTGAAGATGTTTTCATTTACAAAGGCGTAGAATGCTTAGTATGCTTTATGGTAGGCTTTCAAAGTAAAAGTTTCGATACAATCAAAGATGGCATACTAGCCAAAGAAAGAAAGAATGTAGAATGAACTAGAGACTAGTTGGGTAACTTATCTTGAATGTTGGGTAATGTTGCCGGCTATGTCGCTTAAAGGCCACTCATTATGGATCTTCTGAACGAGACACTTTGTAGTACTAGTCACATACTCCGGTAAGCCTACTTCGGCTAATCCGATACTAAGACGAATGCCCACACACTGGGAGTGGAGAGATGGTGGGAGTAGCGTGTACCCTCATGGCTGGAATGTGGCCAGATTTGAGGTGTGCTGTGCTCTCGGGTGGCGTGGAGACGGCTTAGTATAGGAAGATTCAGTAGCGAGGTTGATATATGCAAGATTAAGTTCTACATATGTCGTGTGATAAGGAATCCCCAGCTGGGACTTGAATCAATTCGAATTGCCGGTGCTCCACGGTTATGGAGACACGATTCATTACAGAAGCAATGTAGTACTGGTGAATTACTAAAATATGAGAAAAGAATGGAATGAGAAGGAATGGAATACGAGAAATGTACATTTAGTTTGAGATAATGAACAAAAGGTACTTAGTGGTAAAACTTGAAAATAGAATGAAGAATAGTAAGCTTTTGGCAAAGAACTTTTGAATCTTGCTACATCCTTACCTTGCCCCAAACCCCTGCATCTCTAAAGTCTTACACCCCATTACGTCGGGTTAGTCTTGTTGAGTACTTTTGTACTCAAGGTTTGTTAACCCTTGTTGCAGGTGAGTCGCATGCGTAGGCTTGTTTTGGTCCCTGCTGCATGTCTGTGTTTGAAGTCAACGATGATGAGGAGTAATGAATGGCCTTTGGACAAGGCACTAGTTTGTATGATAAATAAAGTTAATGTAATATTATTCCGCTACTATGGTTGTATGACACTTTTGGTATTGTAAGTTTGAAAACAACTGGTTTGTAACTATGTTATCTTAAGACTTCCGCTATCTTTTACTCTGGTATATATTTGAATAAACCATTGTAATCTGCAATGACTGTGATTGGGATCCTATTTGAAAAGAGAAACGTGGATGATTCGGGTTTCCCGAGGACACCCGACAGACCTGTTGAGTTGTTAGGAACTCGTGTACGCTATCTGAGGTCTGTTAAGACAACGATAGGTGCATGTGGGCCTGATTCCTTAGGAGGTTCTGCCATAGTAATTGGCTGATATGATATGAGAAGGTCTAAGCTACTGTTTATTGTGGCAGAACCTCCTAAGGAATCGGGCCCACATGCACCTATCGTTGTCTTAACAGACCTCGAATAGCGTACACGAGTTCCCAACAACTCAACAGGTCTGTCGGGTGTCCTCGGGAAACCCGAATCATCCACGTTTCTCTTTTCAAACAGGATCCCAATCACAGTCATTGCAGATTACAAGAGTTTATTCAAATATATACCAGAGTAAAAGATAGCGGAAGTCTTAAGATAACATAGTTACAAAAGATAACATAGTTACAAACCAGTTGTTTTCAAACTTACAATACCAAAAGTGTCATACAACCATAGTAGCGGGATAATATTACATTAACTTTATTTATCATACAAACTAGTGCCTTGTCCAAAGGCCATTCATCACTCCTCATCGTCATTGACTTCAAACACAGACATGCAGTAGGGACCAAAACAAGCCTACGCATGCGACTCACCTGCAACAAGGGTTAACAAACCCTGAGTACAAAAGTACTCAACAAGACTAACCCGACGTAACGGGGTGTAAGACTTTAGAGATGTAGGGGTTTGGGGCAAGGTAAGGATGTAGCAAGATTCAAAAGTTCTTTGCCAAAAGCTTACTATTCTTCATTCTATTTTCAAATTTACCACTAAGTTCTTTTAGTTCATTATCTCGACTAAATATACATTTCCCATATTCCATTCCTTCTCATTCCATTCTTTTTCTCATATTTTAGTAATTCACTAGTCCTGCATTGCTTCTGTAATGAATTGAGTCTCCATATACGCGGAGCACCGGCAATTCGAATTGATTCAAGTCCCAGCTGGGGATTCCTTATCACACGACATATGTAGAACTTAATCTTGCATATATCAACCTCGCTACCGGATCCTCCTATACTAAGCCATCTCCACGCCACCCGAGAGCATAGCACACCTCAAATCCGGCCACATTCCAGCCACGAGGGTACATGCTACTCCCACCATCTCTCCACTCCCAGTGTGTGGGCATTCGTCTTAGTATCGGATTAGCCGAAGTAGGCTTACCGGAGTATGTGACTAGTACTACAAAGTGTCTCGTTCAGAAGATCCACAATGAGTGGCCTTTAAGCGACATAGTCGGCAACATTACCCAACATTCAAGATAAGTCACCCGACTAGTCTCTAGTTCATTCTACCTTCTTTCTTTCTTTGGCCAGTATGCCATCTTTGATTGTATCAAAACTTTTACTTTGAAAGCCTACCATAAAGCATACTAAGCATACTACGCCTTTGTAAATGAAATCATCTTCAATGATGGTAAACAATTATCAAGGTAGGCAATGCATCAAGTAGGAAACATTTGAATAAATTAACTTAATGCAATAAGTAACATAGTTGATAAACTTTTCAAAGTAAACAAGGTAAGGGTTTAATGCATAAACCAGGGCTTGCCTTCGTTGACGATTTCCGGTTCCGGATTAGTACCACAATTATCAAATCCCGTGACAACCGGGTATTCTTCCAGAACTTGCTCAACTAGAATTGTTTCGTTCTCGGGTTCTACACGAAATGATAACATATGCTTTAACATGATGATAATGTAAACATGATGCTTTCACGGTATATGAAATGTAAAAACACCCGCAAATGATTTTATTTCACGGTACAGTTGCAAGCCAACAAAACCAACTTGCAACCCTACCATCAAGAACTACACATGTGAAATGACTAAATGGATCTTGGAACCCTACTAGTCACAAAACATGACCAAAACAAGATCCAACACTAATCAAACACTTAGGGTTTGCTTTTATCTATTTTTGAATTAATTTGGAATTAAGCCCAAAAATGAACTTGTTCCAAATGACCTGAAAATTTTATGCAAGATTCCTCATGACAAATTAGTGTACCAAAACAAATTTCATGATTTTTGGAATTATACAGTGACCTACAAAAATCATGGAAATTGCATTTTTCAATTAATGGACTAAATATTTCAACATTACAAATTTATTCAAATTTCAAGTTTCAAATTTTTAAATCATACTAGAACATGTATAGAAGCTACACAAAAAACTTCAGAATTTTTGGAGCTATCATGAATTTCCTACAAATTCCCAAAGTTTCAGCACTATTCACAAATTCAGAAAATCAAAATCATCACTGTTCTTCTTCCTCACTCGCACTGACAGGCTGACCCCACTGTCAGTGACTCAAGCAACCACGGCGGCGCTACCCTCACTGACCGGCCGCAAAATGCGCTGATGGTGACGCTCCGATGAAACAGACCTCACCAAAACGATCTTCTACTTCCCACGAACCGAACTCAGCTATCAGAAAGGAACAAGGTGCACAGGAGACACCTCCACGCTGGGCATGGTGGGCTGAGCACGTCGGTGAATGGCGTAACCACGGTGACGGTAGAGTAGGGACTAAAGCGAAACGGTCTTCACATTCAGGAGCTCACCGTGATCACGTAGGTAGACGCGGTGAAGGCAGAGGTGCACTGGATCGACGGGACCACGTGAAACCGAGAATGGCGGAGCTCCGGCCGGACTCGGGGAAGACAACGTCGTGCGGTGGCGCTGGACTTCTAGGAGTGACACGACTAGGCTTGGGAGGAGCAAGAAGACGAGGCGGAGCTTCTGGCCAAAGCAATTGGTCCTAGGCACTACGTCGAGAACGAATGGCGCGAGCGCGGGCAAGACACCGGCGGCGAGCAGTCGACGGGAAAACTCCGATTGACGACGACGTACTCCTATTTATAGCAAGATGGAGGGCGTATGGTGATGACAGCACACGGGCGAACTCACCACGGAGGTTTGGGCGTGTCACTGCGCGTGAAAGCGGTGAAATCTGATCGGCGGTGACCTCCGCGTGGCGCCGGCGGTAAGCAGAGAGGTGGAGATGATTTTTGAAATAATTACAGAACTACCACTGCTTCCATTTTTCAAATTACTCCCAAATTTTCTAAAGAAGTTGAAAATCTCCAAAAATGAAAGTTGTTCAATTTTTCAAACTCTACAACTTTGCTTCTAGAAATATTTTCAAATTCTGCCTCCATTTTGAAATTTGAATTTGGGGTGCATTTGAGCATTTGAATCATTTCAAAATTACTCCAAATTTTATATGTAAACTTGAAAAACTTTGAATACCAAAGTTGATCCTTATAAAATAATCTCCAACTTTGCTTTTTGCCTCAACCCCAAATTCCTCATGGATTTTGAATTAGTTAAAAGGGGCAAAAAGGACTTTTATAATTTAAAAATGAATTCAAATTTGATTTGTCTTCCTTTTACTTAGATTTTGATTTTTGACCAGTAACATGGCCCATTAGGGTTATTTGAGTCAAATGACAGATGGCCTCACATGAACACATGAAATTTGACCCTTGTGGTCATGATCTATATTTAGGGTTTTTGAAACACATTACATGAAATAACAACATTATGAAATAAACCTCATTTAGTGAATGCATTCAAAACTTTATACTATATGAATGCTTTGCAATGCACATGATGACATGTCAAATTTTTGTATCAGGTCAAAACACCAGAGGTGTTACAACCCTTCCCCCTTAAAGAAATCTTGTCCCGAGATTTAAAACTTAAGGCTAAGTAATGGAAAAGGAAATGTGTCAAGCTAACACATTAGAACTTTATTCAAAAAGGCGAGCGAGGGGGTTTTCCATTCTGCTGACAAACGAGACAAGTTACAATATAGACAAGGTATTGCAACTAGATAGAAGTGAAGAAGTCAGGAAAATTCTCTTCTAAGTAATCCTCGGACTCCCAAGTAGCTTCATCTTCAGTGTGTTGATTCCATTGTACTTTGTAGAACTTGATCGTATGTCTCCGAGTGACTCGATCTTTCTGATCTAAGACTCTAATGGGGTACTCGGCATAAGTCAAATCAGGTTCTAGTTCTACACCACCAAAGTCGATCTCCTGGTCAGGTACTTGAAGACACTTCTTTAACTGAGATACATGAAAGATATCATGCACCGCCGACATGTGATCTGGTAGCTTGACGCGATAGGCGACTGGTCCATATCGTTGTTGGATCTAAAACAGACCGACATAACGGGGCGCCAACTTTCCCCGAATCCCAAATCGATGAACTCCTTTCATCGGTGATACCTTGAGGTAGACATAATCTCCCACTTTGAATTCTAGCGGTCTTCTCCTCTTATCAGCATAGCTTTTCTATCAGGATTGAGCTATCTTCATATTAGCTTGTATGAGTTTAACTTTCTCTTCAGCTTCCTTGACCACATCTGGTCCAAAGAACCAACGTTCTCCAGCTTCTGACCAATTTAAAGGTGTTTGGCACCTACGGCCATACAGTGCTTCGAATGGTGCCATTTTAATGCTCTCTTGATGGCTATTGTTATACGAGAATTCAGCTAAGGGAAGGCATTCATCCCATTTAGCACCAAAGGAAAGGACACATGCTCTTAACATATCTTCAAGAATTTGATTTACCCTTTCAGTCTATCCGTCTATTTGCGGATGATAAGCAGAACTACGGATAAGTTTAGTTCCCAAAGACTCATGTAGACTTTTCCAAAACTTGGATATGAACAATGATCCTCTGTCAGAGACAATGGTCTTGGGTGCCCCATGCAGACTGAAGATTCTATCAAGATAAATCTTTGCATACTGCTCCGCTCGATATTTATCTCTGACTGGTAAGAAATGAGCTATCTTGGTTAGACGATCAACAATAACCCATATTGAATTGTAGCCTGCAGATGTCCTGGGCAATCCCACGATGAAGTCCATACAAATATCTTCCCACTTCCAAGATGGAACTGGCAACGAATGTAATGGACCTGCAGTCTTCATATGAACTGCTTTGACTCTCTGACAAATATCACACTTGGCTACATATTGAGCTATTTCTATTTTCATTTTGGTCCACCAATATCTCTTTCTCAGATCATGATACATTTTGTTGCTACCCGGATGAATGGAGTATTTTGTAGAATGAGCTTTATCAAGAATCTGCTTTCGCAGCTCTAGATTTTTGGGTACTACCAACCTATCCTTGAACCATACGACATCTGATTCATCAATCTTGAAACATGTTGGTTTTCTAGATTTGACTTTATCCTTAATATGGGCTATGCCCTTACTTTTCTGTTGAGCAGCAATGATCTGATCTTTGATAGTGGACTCAACTACAATATTGGACAGGGAACCTTGTTCTATGATTTGTAAATCCAGATGCTCCATCTCTTGACACAATGTTCGCTACATAGGTTCTACAATTAGGCAATGACAATGACTCTTGCGACTCAGGGCATCAGCAACCACATTAGCCTTGCCCGGATGATAATGCACTTCTAAGTCATAATCTTTGATAAGTTCTAACCATCTCCTTTGCCTCATATTCAGGTCTAACTGAGTGAAGATGTATTTTAGACTCTTGTGGTCCGTATAGATATGACATATATTGCCCAATAAATAATGTCGCCAAATCTTGAGTGAATGGACAACAGCAGCTAATTCAAGATCATGGGTGGGATAATGTTCTTCATGCTTCTTGAGTTGTCTGGAAGCATATGCTATGACTCTGCCTTCTTGCATAAGAACATAGCCAATACCAATTCCAGATGCATCACAATAGATATCAAATGGCCTCTCGATATCAGGTTGTGCTAAAACTGGTGCAGTTGTCAGCAACTTCTTCAATGTCTGAAAGGCCTCTTCACATTCTGTTGACCATACAAACTTAGTTTGATTTTTCAACAGTCCAGTAATTGGCTTCGCAATTCTGGAGAAGTCAGGAATAAACCAATGATAATACCCTGCCAACCCCAGGAAACTATGAACTTGATGAACAGTTGTAGGTGCTCTCTAGTTAAGGACTTCTTCTACCTTGCTCGAATCAACAGCTATACCTTCAGCAGATAGTACATGACCCAGAAATTGTACTTCCACTAACCAAAATGCACATTTGCTGAATTTGGCATATAGTTGGTGATCTCTTAACCTTTGTAGAACAATACGGAGATGTTCCGCATGTTCCTCTTTGCTCTTAGAATAGATAAGAATGTCGTCTATGAACACCACGACAAACTTATCTAACTCAGGCATGAAAACTGAGTTCATCAGGTACATGAAATGAGCCGGGGCATTGGTTAGCCCAAAAGACATGACTAGATACTCATATAAACCATATCGGGTAGTAAATGCTGTCTTCGGCACATCTTCATATCTGATCTTAATCTGGTGGTAGCCTGATCTTAAGTCTATCTTTGAGAATACCTTAGCTCCCGCAAGTTGATCAAAAAGTAAATCAATTCGGGGTAAGGGGTATTTGTTCTTGATGGTGACTTCATTTAATGGCCTATAGTCAACACATAACCTTAAGGTTTGGTCCTTCTTCTTCACGAAAATAGCAGGACATCCCCAAGGTGATGAACTGGGTTGAATGAAACCCTTGTCTAACAACTCTTGTAGTTGCATTTTTAATTCTGCTAATTCTTTCGGTGGCATCCTATATGCTCTTCTGGACACTGGTGCTGTCCCTTGTTTCAGATCAATTCTGAACTCTACGTCTCGGTCTGGTGGCAGACCAGGCAGGTCATCGGGAAAGACATCCGTAAACTCACATACCACTGAAATTTCCTCGGCTCCTTCAACAATAGTTGCACAGACTGTCTCCACTGTACTCTTAGGAAAGGGAAGTTGGATGAGAAGTTGGGTTTTGCTGTCAGGTGCATTTACCCTTATTGTTCTACGTAGGACATCTATGATAGCCCCGTGTTGAGTTAGCCAGTTCATACCAAGGATCACATCTATATCTTGATCCTTTAATATCAGCATATTGGTAGGGAACTCATATCCTCCCAAATCAATAGGTACATGCTGAACTACCTCCCTTATATAGATTCGTCCCCCAGGTGACTGTATATGATAGGATTCTTTTGTTTCCCCGATAGCTATCCCATGCTTCACAACAAATGTACGATTGATGAATGTATGGGATGCACCAGAATCAAATAAGGTAATTGCAGGATGCTTAGCAATGGGAAACATACCCATCATAACTGGTTCTCCTTCTAGAATAGATTCCACTTGCGTATAGAATACCCTTCTAGTTTTCTTCTCAGCCGGACCCTTTTGATGGTTCTGAGCATTGCCCTTGTACTGATTTTGAGCTTGATTAACAGGGGCTTTGGTTGCATCAGGATTGTTCTTCCTAGGATACGGACATTCTCGGGAAAAATGCCCGGGTTTACCACAATTATAGCATGGAAAATTGTGATTCTAGGGAGTAGCATTGCGGTTTGCATTATTTGCATTGTTCTGCTGCTGTGGTGCTTGATGAGTATAAGGCGTATTAGTTGCAGGGCGAATGAAGATTTGCTGCCTACTTTGGCCTTGTTGTGGGCGGAATGGCGTACGGCCATGATTCTGAGGATGGTATACTATCTTCTGACGCTTGCCACTTGATGATCCGGAAGCAAATATTTTCTTCTTCTTCGCCTCTTTGTGTCGGCGGTAATTCTCCTCTGAAGCGATAGCAATGTTGATTGTCTCATGGTAAGTTGCATTACCACAGGCTGCCATCATTGTCTGAAGTTTAGTGTTCAAGCCTCTAAGAAAATGATTCTTTTTCTTTCTGTCAGTATTCACATACTCAATAGCATACTGCGACAGGTGGTTGAAACGCCCAACATAATGCATCACCGGGTGCTCCCCTTGCTTAAGAGCCAAGAACTCTTCCAACTTCATGGTCATCACACCATTCGGAATATAATGTGCCCTGAAGGCATCCTTGAATTCCCTCCAGTTGATTTGGTGACCAGCGGGCTGTACTGCTACCAAATTTGCCCACCAGGCACCAGCAGCTCCTCGGAGTTGCTATGCCGCAAACCTTGGTTTTTGAACCTCAGTACAGTGGATCAGCTCGAACTTTTGCTCTATTGATCTAAGCCAATCATCAGCTTCTAAAGGTTCATCTGCCTTAGAGAATACAGGCGGACGTGTGTCAGTAAAATCCACATAGGTTGACTCGTCGTTTCCATTATTACGACAGCCACGATTAGGGTATGGTGCATGCTGGTTCTGCGCCAACTCCCTTAACAGCCTGCATTCTCTGTCGTTGCGTTGATGAGTGCAGCTATGGCATCTGCCATAGTCGAGGGCATTGGTGGAGGATTTGGACACTCATCATCGTCATGCGAGCCACTAGCACCAGTTCGGGTGATAGGACGAGGCATCTGTTAGAGAAACATATTTACTTACATTATTCTTTATTGAAAACTTTTAAAAGGTTGCATGCTACAAAGGGTTCTTATTTATATTACATGTCTTGTATCCCACAAGACAACCCTGGTTTTTCTAGGAAAGTAGTAAAGGAACTACTACTACTCCCAGCTTTCAGTCTTCGGCATCCGTGCCCGTATCGGACGAAACCTCATCTTCATCTGAGAAGTACACTAACTCCTCAGGGTCCTCCTCCTCTTCTTCATTCTCGACTTCTCCTGGAGCTACAATCATTTCTTCATCGGTAACTTCACCATCCACATGAGGAGGATGAAGTTGAGCATACAGCATATGGACATTCTCATGAAGAATGGCATTGTCCATCTCTAGGTCTTCTACATAGAACTCCAACTCATTGACGCGTTCATTGGCCGCATCTTCTCGTGTCCAGGCTTCATTCCACAGCTCCATGGTCATGGTGATACCTCTTTGCATTTCCGCCAACTCCTCTTGATCTTTGGCATGAGCTCGACGAAGAGTGTTGAGCTCCTTGTTAAGGTTCTCGATGTTGGCGGGGTTGCTTGAAGATCCTTCCTCTCCTAGGTTCTTGGAACTTCCTTCACCAAGCTCGTGATTTCTTGGTGCCAATTGGTGACGAGGGACTCCATGAGGTCCGGTGGACTTGCGTGCGGTTTTCTTGGTCTTTGCCATAGCCTGAAGAATTTAGGGTAGGACTATAAGAATAGCTTGAGGATAACGGAGGTTAGCAAGAATGGGATTGACATTACTTACCCAACCACTATAAAGGGGAATTATTATGCAATGTGCTCAAGCATGATGCATGAATCGATCTTACGAATCTAAGTACAAAAGATTAATATAATCATGAGTACTAGATTTTTAATACTTAGGACAAACCTAATCATATTATCCGCCACAAACTTTTCAAATAAGTCAGGATTGAGTCTAGATCAAAGGTAAGAAGAAAGAAATTGAACTTTCAAAATATCATGTTTACTTTCCTTGATCCAAATCATTTTGAAGGTTTTCCAAAGTAACCTACAATGATCTTAGATGGGAACTGCTCCGATACCAGCTATGGCAGAACCTCCTAAGGAATCGGGCCCACATGCACCTATCGTTGTCTTAATAGACCTCGGATAGCGTACACGAGTTCCCAACAACTCAACAGGTCTGTCGGGTGTCCTCGGGAAACCCGAATCATCCACGTTTCTCTTTTCAAACAGGATCCCAATCACAGTCATTGCAGATTACAAGAGTTTATTCAAATATATACCAGAGTAAAAGATAGCGGAAGTCTTAAGATAACATAGTTACAAAAGATAACATAGTTACAAACCAGTTGTTTTCAAACTTACAATACCAAAAGTGTCATACAACCATAGTAGCGGGATAATATTACATTAACTTTATTTATCATACAAACTAGTGCCATGTCCAAAGGCCATTCATCACTCCTCATCGTCATTGACTTCAAACACAGACATGCAGTAGGGACCAAAACAAGCCTGCGCATGCGACTCACCTACAACAAGGGTTAACAAACCCTGAGTACAAAAGTACTCAACAAGACTAACCCGACGTAACGGGGTGTAAGACTTTAGAGATGTAGGGGTTTGGGGCAAGGTAAGGATGTAGCAAGATTCAAAAGTTCTTTGCCAAAAGCTTACTATTCTTCATTCTATTTTCAAATTTACCACTAAGTTCTTTTAGTTCATTATCTCGACTAAATATACATTTCCCATATTCCATTCCTTCTCATTCCATTCTTTTTCTCATATTTTAGTAATTCACTAGTCCTGCATTGCTTCTGTAATGAATCGAGTCTCCATATACGCGGAGCACCGGCAATTCGAATTGATTCAAGTCCCAGCTGGGGATTCCTTATCACACGACATATGTAGAACTTAATCTTGCATATATCAACCTCGCTACCGGATCCTCCTATACTAAGCCGTCTCCACGCCACCCGAGAGCATAGCACACCTCAAATCCGGCCACATTCCAGCCACGAGGGTACATGCTACTCCCGCCATCTCTCCACTCCCAGTGCGTGGGCATTCGTCTTAGTATCGGTTTAGCCGAAGTAGGCTTACCGGAGTATGTGACCAGTACTACAAAGTGTCTCGTTCAGAAGATCCACAATGAGTGGCCTTTAAGCGACATAGTCGGCAACATTACCCAACATTCAAGATAAGTCACCCGACTAGTCTCTAGTTCATTCTACCTTCTTTCTTTCTTTGGCCAGTATGCCATCTTTGATTGTATCAAAACTTTTACTTTGAAAGCCTACCATAAAGCATACTAAGCATACTACGCCTTTGTAAATGAAATCATCTTCAAGGATGGTAAACAATTATCAAGGTAGGCAATGCATCAAGTAGGAAACATTTGAATAAATTAACTTAATGCAATAAGTAACATAGTTGATAAACTTTTCAAAGTAAACAAGGTAAGGGTTTAATGCATAAACCAGGGCTTGCCTCAAATTTATTCAAATTTCAAGTTTCAAATTTTTAAATCATACTAGAACATGTATAGAAGCTACACAAAAAACTTCAGAATTTTTGGAGCTATCATGAATTTCCTACAAATTCCCAAAGTTTCAGCACTATTCACAAATTCAGAAAATCAAAATCATCACTGTTCTTCTTCCTCACTCGCACTGACAGGCTGACCCCACTGTCAGTGACTCAAGCAACCACGGCGGCGCTACCCTCACTGACCGGCCGCAAAATGCGCTGATGGTGACGCTCCGATGAAACAGACCTCACCAAAACGATCTTCTACTTCCCACGAACCGAACTCAGCTATCAGAAAGGAACAAGGTGCACAGGAGACACCTCCACGCTGGGCATGGTGGGCTGAGCACGTCGGTGAATGGCGTAACCACGGTGACGGTAGAGTAGGGACTAAAGCGAAACGGTCTTCACATTCAGGAGCTCACCGTGATCACGTAGGTAGACGCGGTGAAGGCAGAGGTGCACTGGATCGACGGGACCACGTGAAACCGAGAATGGCGGAGCTCCGGCCGGACTCGGGGAAGACAACGTCGTGCGGTGGCGCTGGACTTCTAGGAGTGACACGACTAGGCTTGGGAGGAGCAAGAAGACGAGGCGGAGCTTCTGGCCAAAGCAATTGGTCCTAGGCACTACGTCGAGAACGAATGGCGCGAGCGCGGGCAAGACACCGGCGGCGAGCAGTCGACGGGAAAACTCCGATTGACGACGACGTACTCCTATTTATAGCAAGATGGAGGGCGTATGGTGATGACAGCACACGGGCGAACTCACCACGGAGGTTTGGGCGTGTCACTGCGCGTGAAAGCGGTGAAATCTGATCGGCGGTGACCTCCGCGTGGCGCCGGCGGTAAGCAGAGAGGTGGAGATGATTTTTGAAATAATTACAGAACTACCACTGCTTCCATTTTTCAAATTACTCCCAAATTTTCTAAAGAAGTTGAAAATCTCCAAAAATGAAAGTTGTTCAATTTTTCAAACTCTACAACTTTGCTTCTAGAAATATTTTCAAATTCTGCCTCCATTTTGAAATTTGAATTTGGGGTGCATTTGAGCATTTGAATCATTTCAAAATTACTCCAAATTTTATATGTAAACTTGAAAAACTTTGAATACCAAAGTTGATCCTTATAAAATAATCTCCAACTTTGCTTTTTGCCTCAACCCCAAATTCCTCATGGATTTTGAATTAGTTAAAAGGGGCAAAAAGGACTTTTATAATTTAAAAATGAATTCAAATTTGATTTGTCTTCCTTTTACTTAGATTTTGATTTTTGACCAGTAACATGGCCCATTAGGGTTATTTGAGTCAAATGACAGATGGCCTCACATGAACACATGAAATTTGACCCTTGTGGTCATGATCTATATTTAGGGTTTTTGAAACACATTACATGAAATAACAACATTATGAAATAAACCTCATTTAGTGAATGCATTCAAAACTTTATACTATATGAATGCTTTGCAATGCACATGATGACATGTCAAATTTTTGTATCAGGTCAAAACACCAGAGGTGTTACAACCCTTCCCCCTTAAAGAAATCTTGTCCCGAGATTTAAAACTTAAGGCTAAGTAATGGAAAAGGAAATGTGTCAAGCTAACACATTAGAACTTTATTCAAAAAGGCGAGCGAGGGGGTTTTCCATTCTGCTGACAAACGAGACAAGTTACAATATAGACAAGGTATTGCAACTAGATAGAAGTGAAGAAGTCAGGAAAATTCTCTTCTAAGTAATCCTCGGACTCCCAAGTAGCTTCATCTTCAGTGTGTTGATTCCATTGTACTTTGTAGAACTTGATCGTATGTCTCCGAGTGACTCGATCTTTCTGATCTAAGACTCTAATGGGGTACTCGGCATAAGTCAAATCAGGTTCTAGTTCTACACCACCAAAGTCGATCTCCTGGTCAGGTACTTGAAGACACTTCTTTAACTGAGATACATGAAAGATATCATGCACCGCCGACATGTGATCTGGTAGCTTGACGCGATAGGCGACTGGTCCATATCGTTGTTGGATCTAAAACAGACCGACATAACGGGGCGCCAACTTTCCCCGAATCCCAAATCGATGAACTCCTTTCATCGGTGATACCTTGAGGTAGACATAATCTCCCACTTTGAATTCTAGCGGTCTTCTCCTCTTATCAGCATAGCTTTTCTATCAGGATTGAGCTATCTTCATATTAGCTTGTATGAGTTTAACTTTCTCTTCAGCTTCCTTGACCACATCTGGTCCAAAGAACCAACGTTCTCCAGCTTCTGACCAATTTAAAGGTGTTTGGCACCTACGGCCATACAGTGCTTCGAATGGTGCCATTTTAATGCTCTCTTGATGGCTATTGTTATACGAGAATTCAGCTAAGGGAAGGCATTCATCCCATTTAGCACCAAAGGAAAGGACACATGCTCTTAACATATCTTCAAGAATTTGATTTACCCTTTCAGTCTATCCGTCTATTTGCGGATGATAAGCAGAACTACGGATAAGTTTAGTTCCCAAAGACTCATGTAGACTTTTCCAAAACTTGGATATGAACAATGATCCTCTGTCAGAGACAATGGTCTTGGGTGCCCCATGCAGACTGAAGATTCTATCAAGATAAATCTTTGCATACTGCTCCGCTCGATATTTATCTCTGACTGGTAAGAAATGAGCTATCTTGGTTAGACGATCAACAATAACCCATATTGAATTGTAGCCTGCAGATGTCCTGGGCAATCCCACGATGAAGTCCATACAAATATCTTCCCACTTCCAAGATGGAACTGGCAACGAATGTAATGGACCTGCAGTCTTCATATGAACTGCTTTGACTCTCTGACAAATATCACACTTGGCTACATATTGAGCTATTTCTATTTTCATTTTGGTCCACCAATATCTCTTTCTCAGATCATGATACATTTTGTTGCTACCCGGATGAATGGAGTATTTTGTAGAATGAGCTTTATCAAGAATCTGCTTTCGCAGCTCTAGATTTTTGGGTACTACCAACCTATCCTTGAACCATACGACATCTGATTCATCAATCTTGAAACATGTTGGTTTTCTAGATTTGACTTTATCCTTAATATGGGCTATGCCCTTACTTTTCTGTTGAGCAGCAATGATCTGATCTTTGATAGTGGACTCAACTACAATATTGGACAGGGAACCTTGTTCTATGATTTGTAAATCCAGATGCTCCATCTCTTGACACAATGTTCGCTACATAGGTTCTACAATTAGGCAATGACAATGACTCTTGCGACTCAGGGCATCAGCAACCACATTAGCCTTGCCCGGATGATAATGCACTTCTAAGTCATAATCTTTGATAAGTTCTAACCATCTCCTTTGCCTCATATTCAGGTCTAACTGAGTGAAGATGTATTTTAGACTCTTGTGGTCCGTATAGATATGACATATATTGCCCAATAAATAATGTCGCCAAATCTTGAGTGAATGGACAACAGCAGCTAATTCAAGATCATGGGTGGGATAATGTTCTTCATGCTTCTTGAGTTGTCTGGAAGCATATGCTATGACTCTGCCTTCTTGCATAAGAACATAGCCAATACCAATTCCAGATGCATCACAATAGATATCAAATGGCCTCTCGATATCAGGTTGTGCTAAAACTGGTGCAGTTGTCAGCAACTTCTTCAATGTCTGAAAGGCCTCTTCACATTCTGTTGACCATACAAACTTAGTTTGATTTTTCAACAGTCCAGTAATTGGCTTCGCAATTCTGGAGAAGTCAGGAATAAACCAATGATAATACCCTGCCAACCCCAGGAAACTATGAACTTGATGAACAGTTGTAGGTGCTCTCTAGTTAAGGACTTCTTCTACCTTGCTCGAATCAACAGCTATACCTTCAGCAGATAGTACATGACCCAGAAATTGTACTTCCACTAACCAAAATGCACATTTGCTGAATTTGGCATATAGTTGGTGATCTCTTAACCTTTGTAGAACAATACGGAGATGTTCCGCATGTTCCTCTTTGCTCTTAGAATAGATAAGAATGTCGTCTATGAACACCACGACAAACTTATCTAACTCAGGCATGAAAACTGAGTTCATCAGGTACATGAAATGAGCCGGGGCATTGGTTAGCCCAAAAGACATGACTAGATACTCATATAAACCATATCGGGTAGTAAATGCTGTCTTCGGCACATCTTCATATCTGATCTTAATCTGGTGGTAGCCTGATCTTAAGTCTATCTTTGAGAATACCTTAGCTCCCGCAAGTTGATCAAAAAGTAAATCAATTCGGGGTAAGGGGTATTTGTTCTTGATGGTGACTTCATTTAATGGCCTATAGTCAACACATAACCTTAAGGTTTGGTCCTTCTTCTTCACGAAAATAGCAGGACATCCCCAAGGTGATGAACTGGGTTGAATGAAACCCTTGTCTAACAACTCTTGTAGTTGCATTTTTAATTCTGCTAATTCTTTCGGTGGCATCCTATATGCTCTTCTGGACACTGGTGCTGTCCCTTGTTTCAGATCAATTCTGAACTCTACGTCTCGGTCTGGTGGCAGACCAGGCAGGTCATCGGGAAAGACATCCGTAAACTCACATACCACTGAAATTTCCTCGGCTCCTTCAACAATAGTTGCACAGACTGTCTCCACTGTACTCTTAGGAAAGGGAAGTTGGATGAGAAGTTGGGTTTTGCTGTCAGGTGCATTTACCCTTATTGTTCTACGTAGGACATCTATGATAGCCCCGTGTTGAGTTAGCCAGTTCATACCAAGGATCACATCTATATCTTGATCCTTTAATATCAGCATATTGGTAGGGAACTCATATCCTCCCAAATCAATAGGTACATGCTGAACTACCTCCCTTATATAGATTCGTCCCCCAGGTGACTGTATATGATAGGATTCTTTTGTTTCCCCGATAGCTATCCCATGCTTCACAACAAATGTACGATTGATGAATGTATGGGATGCACCAGAATCAAATAAGGTAATTGCAGGATGCTTAGCAATGGGAAACATACCCATCATAACTGGTTCTCCTTCTAGAATAGATTCCACTTGCGTATAGAATACCCTTCTAGTTTTCTTCTCAGCCGGACCCTTTTGATGGTTCTGAGCATTGCCCTTGTACTGATTTTGAGCTTGATTAACAGGGGCTTTGGTTGCATCAGGATTGTTCTTCCTAGGATACGGACATTCTCGGGAAAAATGCCCGGGTTTACCACAATTATAGCATGGAAAATTGTGATTCTAGGGAGTAGCATTGCGGTTTGCATTATTTGCATTGTTCTGCTGCTGTGGTGCTTGATGAGTATAAGGCGTATTAGTTGCAGGGCGAATGAAGATTTGCTGCCTACTTTGGCCTTGTTGTGGGCGGAATGGCGTACGGCCATGATTCTGAGGATGGTATACTATCTTCTGACGCTTGCCACTTGATGATCCGGAAGCAAATATTTTCTTCTTCTTCGCCTCTTTGTGTCGGCGGTAATTCTCCTCTGAAGCGATAGCAATGTTGATTGTCTCATGGTAAGTTGCATTACCACAGGCTGCCATCATTGTCTGAAGTTTAGTGTTCAAGCCTCTAAGAAAATGATTCTTTTTCTTTCTGTCAGTATTCACATACTCAATAGCATACTGCGACAGGTGGTTGAAACGCCCAACATAATGCATCACCGGGTGCTCCCCTTGCTTAAGAGCCAAGAACTCTTCCAACTTCATGGTCATCACACCATTCGGAATATAATGTGCCCTGAAGGCATCCTTGAATTCCCTCCAGTTGATTTGGTGACCAGCGGGCTGTACTGCTACCAAATTTGCCCACCAGGCACCAGCAGCTCCTCGGAGTTGCTATGCCGCAAACCTTGGTTTTTGAACCTCAGTACAGTGGATCAGCTCGAACTTTTGCTCTATTGATCTAAGCCAATCATCAGCTTCTAAAGGTTCATCTGCCTTAGAGAATACAGGCGGACGTGTGTCAGTAAAATCCACATAGGTTGACTCGTCGTTTCCATTATTACGACAGCCACGATTAGGGTATGGTGCATGCTGGTTCTGCGCCAACTCCCTTAACAGCCTGCATTCTCTGTCGTTGCGTTGATGAGTGCAGCTATGGCATCTGCCATAGTCGAGGGCATTGGTGGAGGATTTGGACACTCATCATCGTCATGCGAGCCACTAGCACCAGTTCGGGTGATAGGACGAGGCATCTGTTAGAGAAACATATTTACTTACATTATTCTTTATTGAAAACTTTTAAAAGGTTGCATGCTACAAAGGGTTCTTATTTATATTACATGTCTTGTATCCCACAAGACAACCCTGGTTTTTCTAGGAAAGTAGTAAAGGAACTACTACTACTCCCAGCTTTCAGTCTTCGGCATCCGTGCCCGTATCGGACGAAACCTCATCTTCATCTGAGAAGTACACTAACTCCTCAGGGTCCTCCTCCTCTTCTTCATTCTCGACTTCTCCTGGAGCTACAATCATTTCTTCATCGGTAACTTCACCATCCACATGAGGAGGATGAAGTTGAGCATACAGCATATGGACATTCTCATGAAGAATGGCATTGTCCATCTCTAGGTCTTCTACATAGAACTCCAACTCATTGACGCGTTCATTGGCCGCATCTTCTCGTGTCCAGGCTTCATTCCACAGCTCCATGGTCATGGTGATACCTCTTTGCATTTCCGCCAACTCCTCTTGATCTTTGGCATGAGCTCGACGAAGAGTGTTGAGCTCCTTGTTAAGGTTCTCGATGTTGGCGGGGTTGCTTGAAGATCCTTCCTCTCCTAGGTTCTTGGAACTTCCTTCACCAAGCTCGTGATTTCTTGGTGCCAATTGGTGACGAGGGACTCCATGAGGTCCGGTGGACTTGCGTGCGGTTTTCTTGGTCTTTGCCATAGCCTGAAGAATTTAGGGTAGGACTATAAGAATAGCTTGAGGATAACGGAGGTTAGCAAGAATGGGATTGACATTACTTACCCAACCACTATAAAGGGGAATTATTATGCAATGTGCTCAAGCATGATGCATGAATCGATCTTACGAATCTAAGTACAAAAGATTAATATAATCATGAGTACTAGATTTTTAATACTTAGGACAAACCTAATCATATTATCCGCCACAAACTTTTCAAATAAGTCAGGATTGAGTCTAGATCAAAGGTAAGAAGAAAGAAATTGAACTTTCAAAATATCATGTTTACTTTCCTTGATCCAAATCATTTTGAAGGTTTTCCAAAGTAACCTACAATGATCTTAGATGGGAACTGCTCCGATACCAGCTATGGCAGAACCTCCTAAGGAATCGGGCCCACATGCACCTATCGTTGTCTTAATAGACCTCGGATAGCGTACACGAGTTCCCAACAACTCAACAGGTCTGTCGGGTGTCCTCGGGAAACCCGAATCATCCACGTTTCTCTTTTCAAACAGGATCCCAATCACAGTCATTGCAGATTACAAGAGTTTATTCAAATATATACCAGAGTAAAAGATAGCGGAAGTCTTAAGATAACATAGTTACAAAAGATAACATAGTTACAAACCAGTTGTTTTCAAACTTACAATACCAAAAGTGTCATACAACCATAGTAGCGGGATAATATTACATTAACTTTATTTATCATACAAACTAGTGCCATGTCCAAAGGCCATTCATCACTCCTCATCGTCATTGACTTCAAACACAGACATGCAGTAGGGACCAAAACAAGCCTGCGCATGCGACTCACCTACAACAAGGGTTAACAAACCCTGAGTACAAAAGTACTCAACAAGACTAACCCGACGTAACGGGGTGTAAGACTTTAGAGATGTAGGGGTTTGGGGCAAGGTAAGGATGTAGCAAGATTCAAAAGTTCTTTGCCAAAAGCTTACTATTCTTCATTCTATTTTCAAATTTACCACTAAGTTCTTTTAGTTCATTATCTCGACTAAATATACATTTCCCATATTCCATTCCTTCTCATTCCATTCTTTTTCTCATATTTTAGTAATTCACTAGTCCTGCATTGCTTCTGTAATGAATCGAGTCTCCATATACGCGGAGCACCGGCAATTCGAATTGATTCAAGTCCCAGCTGGGGATTCCTTATCACACGACATATGTAGAACTTAATCTTGCATATATCAACCTCGCTACCGGATCCTCCTATACTAAGCCGTCTCCACGCCACCCGAGAGCATAGCACACCTCAAATCCGGCCACATTCCAGCCACGAGGGTACATGCTACTCCCGCCATCTCTCCACTCCCAGTGCGTGGGCATTCGTCTTAGTATCGGTTTAGCCGAAGTAGGCTTACCGGAGTATGTGACCAGTACTACAAAGTGTCTCGTTCAGAAGATCCACAATGAGTGGCCTTTAAGCGACATAGTCGGCAACATTACCCAACATTCAAGATAAGTCACCCGACTAGTCTCTAGTTCATTCTACCTTCTTTCTTTCTTTGGCCAGTATGCCATCTTTGATTGTATCAAAACTTTTACTTTGAAAGCCTACCATAAAGCATACTAAGCATACTACGCCTTTGTAAATGAAATCATCTTCAAGGATGGTAAACAATTATCAAGGTAGGCAATGCATCAAGTAGGAAACATTTGAATAAATTAACTTAATGCAATAAGTAACATAGTTGATAAACTTTTCAAAGTAAACAAGGTAAGGGTTTAATGCATAAACCAGGGCTTGCCTTCGTTGACGATTTCCGGTTCCAGAGTAGTACCACAATTATCAAATCCCGTGACAACCGGGGATTCTTCCAGAACTTGCTCAACTAGAATCGTTTCGTTCTCGGGTTCTATATGAAATGATAACATATGCTTTAACATGATGATAATGTAAACATGATGCTTTCACGGTACATGAAATGTAAAAACACCCGCAAATGATTTTATTTCACGGTACAGTTGTAAGCCAACAAAACCAACTTGCAACCCTACCATCAAGAACTACACATGTGAAATGACTAAATGGATCGTGGAACCCTACTAGTCACAAAACATGACCAAAACAAGATCCAACACTAATCAAACACTTAGGGTTTGCTTTTATCTATTTTTGAATTAATTTGGAATTAAGCCCAAAAATGAACTTGTTTCAAATGACCTGAAATTTTATGCAAGATTCCTCATGACAAATTAGTGTACCAAAACAAATTTCATGATTTTTGGAATTATACAGTGACCTACAAAAATCATGGAAATTGCATTTTTCAATTAATGGACTAAATATTTGAACATTAAAAATTTATTCAAATTTCAAGTTTCAAATTTTTAAATCATACTAGAACATGTATAGAAGCTACACAAAAAAATTCAGAATTTTTGGAGCTATCATGAATTTCCTACAAATTCCCAAAGTTTCAGCACTATTCACAAATTCAGAAAATCAAAATCATCACTGTTCTTCTTCCTCACTCGCACTGACAGGCTGACCCCACTGTCAGTGACTCAAGCAACCACGGCGGCGCTACCCTCACTGACCGGCCGCAAAATGCGCCGATGGTGACGCTCCGATGAAACAGACCTCACCAAAACGATCTTCTACTTCCCACGAACCGAACTCAGCTATCAGAAAGGAACAAGGTGCACAGGAGACACCTCCACGCTGGGCATGGTGGGCTGAGCACGTCGGTGAACGGCGTAACCACGGTGACGGTAGAGTAGGGACTAAAGCGAAACGGTCTTCACATTCAGGAGCTCACCGTGATCACGTAGGTAGACGCGGTGAAGGCAGAGGTGCACTGGATCGACGGGACCACGTGAAACCGAGAATGGCGGAGCTCCGGCCGGACTCGGGGAAGACAACGTCGTGCGGTGGCGCTGGACTTCCAGGAGTGACACGACTAGGCTTGGGAGGAGCAAGAAGACGAGGCGGAGCTTCTGGCCAAAGCAATTGGTCCTAGGCACTACGTCGAGAACGAATGGCGCGAGCGCGGGCAAGACACCGGCGGCGAGCAGTCGACGGGAAAACTCCGATTGACGACGACGTACTCCTATCTATAGCAAGATGGAGGGCGTATGGTGATGACAGCACACGGGCGAACTCACCACGGAGGTTTGGGCATGTCACTGCACGTGAAAGCGGTGAAATCTGATCGGCGGTGACCTCCGCGTGGCGCCGGCGGTAAGCAGAGAGGTGGAGATGATTTTTGAAATAATTACAGAACTACCACTGCTTCCATTTTTCAAATTACTCCCAAATTTTCTAAAGAAGTTGAAAATCTCCAAAAATGAAAGTTGTTCAATTTTTCAAACTCTACAACTTTGCTTCTAGAAATATTTTCAAATTCTGCCTCCATTTTGAAATTTGAATTTGGGGTGCATTTGAGCATTTGAATCATTTCAAAATTACTCCAAATTTTATATGTAAACTTGAAAAACTTTGAATACCAAAGTTGATCCTTATAAAATAATCTCCAACTTTGCTTTTTGCCTCAACCCCAAATTCCTCATGGATTTTGAATTAGTTAAAAGGGGCAAAAAGGACTTTTATAATTTGAAAATGAATTCAAATTTGATTTGTCTTCCTTTTACTTAGATTTTGATTTTTGACCAGTAACATGGCCCATTAGGGTTATTTGAGTCAAATGACACATGGCCTCACATGAACACATGAAATTTGACCCTTGTGGTCATGATCTATATTTAGGGTTTTTGAAACACATTACATGAAATAACAACATTATGAAATAAACCTCATTTAGTGAATGCATTCAAAACTTTATACTATATGAATGCTTTGCAATGCACATGATGACATGTCAAATTTTTGTATCAGGTCAAAACACCAGAGGTGTTACATTTATCTTATTCCAAGTGACACTAAAGTTCTGGAGATTCACTTTTTGAAAAACACAAAAATGCTATATAATGAGTTCCTGCAAGACAAAACTTGAATTCCCACCAGAGCCATACATATTATTTAGGCTAGGAAAACTTCCACATATATGCTGCTTGTAATTGCATCGAGTTTTGTCAAGCTTTGTTGACCCTTATGAGAGATTTGTCATGCTCTTAAAATCAAGATCACGTACACACCACCCAAATATGCACTACTCCTACACTGGGGTAGACGCAAAAACATGCCTTCCATCTAGATCCACCCAAAAATGTTTTACTCCTACAATGGGAGTGAACACAAAAACATACTTGATAGGTTTTTCATCCACCAAATAAATGCTCCAAGTTCTTGTTGCTATCTCTCAAAAGTTTTGTTGCAGAAAAAAGGCATGGGCTATGCAAAAGTTATTCATAAAAAAAGAGAAAGAAAAGAAAAAAAATAAGAGTTGAGAAAAAAATTGACAAGTGTACGATAGGTACTTAGATGTCCGCCTGAAAAAGAAGAAGAGATGAATAAGATAGCCCATGTTCTCTAGCAAATGTTTCCAAGTTTCAAAAGAGAGATAAGTTTTCAAGGAGCAAAGTAGGATTAGGTTAGCCACCATATATATCCACCATATATTCCACACACATGCACATCTTGATTTGATTGTATGACTCAATTCTCTTTGGATCCATTGTTTGACTTTACAATATATGCATTGCAAGTATGCTCTAGCTTTCTCCCTACCTATAAACTCCACATAACACTACAAGATTTTCGGTCTACTGCAACGCCGAAGAATTGCAACGTAGAAAATTTGGTTGCCAGAGATTGTTGTATTACAACCATTCTAAAAAATGGTAGCGATACATGCCTTTAATACAACGGTTTTCAAGATGTTGCAAAGCTCTATTGCATTTGGTGGACGATATTGCAATGGTGAAAAATGGTTGCAGTAGACTTGATTTTGGTTGCAATTGTGTGGTAGTACTGCAACTACATTTACGTTAGTTGCATTTGGTTTTGACTATTGCTACGGTTTTTTTTGTGTTGCATAAAATTTGACAAGCGTTGCAAATGCTAGATACTTAATGCAACGAGAACTCTTGGAGGCGAAGCAAAAGTGGGGGTCAATTGCAACCTTTTTTGGCAGTTGCAATATACTTTGATATTGTTGCAAGTGCTAAATTTTATTGCAACGAAATCTATGGGGTCGAAGCGAAAATTGTGTTCAAGTGCAACGCTTATTTTTGGTTGCAATATACTTTGATAATTGCAACGAATTTAAAACTTAAAAAAAAGTATGGAAAGAAAAGAATTGGGGACGCATATATTAAAATTAAAAAGTGCTCCCCACAGGATTCGAACCATGGAGCTCTGGTTCAGATAAAACCTTCTCCACCACTGCGCTATGTAGGTGTGTTCGTTGTAACTCAGGTTTTAATTTATTTGATATGATTGAAGACCTTATGAGTTATAAAACGCCTCAACCCTGGCCCCATCTCGGCATCTCCGTCCTTATGCCTGGTGTCTGAAACTTTCTGTTATGTAGTAGTTGCTGTTAAGTACTTGATGTTAAGTATGCGTGGATGTTAATTAGTACTTGAAGTTGTACCGGGGTGGTTGGTCACTTTGTTAGCGATAGTAAATGCCTGACCGTGCACCATCGGTCACATGCACTACGCCAGATTCGTACACTAGGAACGGGGGTGTTTTTACTGTAGGGGCGACTGGGGTTGGGGGCGCCCTTACAGTGGGCGTCCTCGGGCCCCAGCAGCCCAGCCGCCCCTACAGATGGCACTGTAGGGGCGGCTGGTAACCTGAGCCGCCCCTACAGTTGGGGCTGATCTGTAGGGGCGGCTCAATCACCAGCCGCCCCTGCAGTGCCCAACTGTAGGGGCGGCTGAATCACCAGCCGCCCCTACTGATGGCGCACGAATAAATAGCAGCCAAAATTTGAAAGGTTCAAATTTAGTCAAATAACAAGATGACCAAAATAAAAGTTGTAGATCTTGATGAGTTGAACAACTTTTGTATTCATCACTTTTACATCTGAAATCATTTAGGGTTTGAAAATTTGGTTTGAACTTGTCAAATTTCAAATTTCAAATTTTAAAATGTGTAAAACACTGTCACATCCAAGTTTGATCAAACGTAAATGCTGAAGCATGATTTTAGAAATTTTTAGAAAAAAAAAACATCACATTTGGAGTTAGTATGAGGGAGAAAAACTAGTTACAAAGTTTATCCACAGATTAAAAAGAGAAATCACACTGTTCTAGATGATCCTTACATGATCATAGTGAACAGTGTGATTTCTTTTTTTAATCTGTGGGTCAACTTTGTAACTAGTTTTTCTTTCTCAAACTAACTCCAAATCTGATGGTTTTTTTTCCTAAAAATTTCTAAAATCATTCTCTATCAATTTATTTTGTTGGTTTTGTCAATATATACATATGAAAAGTTTGAGCAATTTAAATTTTGAATTTCAAAAAAATGCAACTTCAGATAAGATTTTGGTACCTCAAATGATTTCAGCTGAAAAAGTGATAAATACTATAGTTGAATAACTTATCAAGATCTACAACTTTTGTAATGGTCATTTCTTCATATGACAAAGTGGTACTGACATTATTCACAAATGTGACACATCTCTCGTAAGGTTTTATAAACTATATGAGACATGTATAAGATTAGTGAATAATGTGTACTAAGAATTTGTCAAATGAAGAAATGACCAAAATAAAAGTTACAGATATTCATGAGTTGAATAACTTTGGTATTCATCACTTTTTATGTTGAAATCAATTTGGGTCTCAAATTTTGGTTCGAACTTGTCGTTTTTCAAAATTTTAATTTTAAAAGGTTCAAATTTTATCAAATAACAAGATGACTAAAATAAAAGTTGTAGATATTAATGAGTTGAACAACTTTGGTATTCATCACTTTTTATGTTGAAATCATTTTGGGTCTCAAATTTTGGTTCGAATTTGTCATTTTTTAAAATTTCAAATTTGAAAGGTTCAAATTTAGTCAAATTATAAGATGACCAAAATAAAAGTTGTAGATCTTGATGAGTTGAACACATCATAAAAATCTACAGCCACACAACAAATACCTACTGCATAGTCATGACCTATGCTATGTACACACCCATAAATACACCCAGAAAATATAACCCCATCAAAACGAATGCACCAGATTATCTCTTAGCCATTCTCTCTCGTTACTCATCCAAATCCGACGACTCATATTTAGTGTGTCTGCCCTCCATCGTGCTCCCGCGGACCTCCGCCCGTGCCCAGCGCCCACGTCCGCTTACCGTAGGGCACGGTTCGATTCCTCAGCGGCTCAACCTCTCTTTTTTGTGCAAAGAAAAAAAACCCTGAGGCGGCGGCAGGACAGGGCCATCTCCGTCTTCCCTGGCGGCGTCCTGGCAAGCGCCCCTCCAAGGTCACGCGTAGACTCCGTCTTCCCCGATGGGCGAGCTGCGCCCCCACGACAGCCCTGGCGGGCGCCCCTCCAAGGATCCACACGGCCTCTCCGCCACCAGGTACGCCCGCCCCTTGGTCGTCCCTTCTAGCTGTGCCAAACCGAGCACCCAAACCCTAACTTACTATTTGTGCTCGGATCTGATCTGACTACCGCAGTAACCGCCGCCGCCGCCGGAGGCCGGGCCGTGGGTGCTGAAATGAAGGAGGTGGTGCTTCACGTGTATGACGTGACCAACAGCGACTTCGAGAAGACGAACAACACCATCATCCAGATCAACCGCATCTTCAAGGACCGCATCGGCCTCGGCGGCATCTTCCACAGCGCCGTGTAGGTAGTGGGTCTAGCTCCCCTCTCCCCGTTCCCTCGCCACCTGCTCAGATCCCAGGGAGCAACAACTTCTCCAGATCCCTAAATCTCACGCCATTTCTTGAACCCCTCAATGCAGGTCTATGGCGAGGACGAGTGGTCGTTCGGGTTCTGCGAGACCGGCAGCGGCGTGTTCAGTTGCCCCGTGGGGAAGAACCCCATGTACACCTACTGGGAGAGCATCGTCCTCGGGGAGACCGAGTGCGGCATCGCCATCGTGAACCAGATCCTGCGGGAGCTCAGCCGCGAGTGGCCGGGCCACTCGTACGACCTCCTCTCCAGGAATTGTAACCATTTCTGCGACGTGCTCTACGAGAGGCTCGGCGTCCCCAAACTCCCAGGTACGGACCACGGAGGGGCATTCCATTGTTTTCTTCTTCTGAATAGCGACAACCTGTGCAAGGTGTATCTCACAGTGGCATTATGTACAATTCTCGAGTTCAAAAAAACACACTGTGTCCTCGAATTGGAAGGAAGATTGCAGGCTCTGATTTAGATGGCGATTTACATTCTTGCTAGGAAAAGAATGAGCAAACTTAATGAGCAAATGTGTGAACTGAACATTGCAAATAAAGCATGTGTTTGCTACCACTGAAGTATTGAGCAAATGTATGAAACTGAGTGCTGCTAGCTCTAAGACTCAACTTTGGAGCATAAGACCAAGTACAACACAGACGTTTAGCAGGCTCTTAGAGGCAGTTTCATTGTTTTCCTTGCCACTGTGGACCTGAGCACAAGCTCATGTGTGGGCGACTGGGCGTTGCCACTTGACGAGGTTTTTATGCCTGCCTTGAAACTTACGTGCGAGACGGATGTCTCCCAAGAACAGTAATTAGCTTAATTATTTCATTACCTTAGCAAAATCGTTTAGTTTCCATTTGAGACAAAGGCTCTTTTATGTTTGCTTCATGATTCATGTCCTAATGCGCCTACTTGTGTGACAATTTGAAGAGGCTGAAGATTCCTGTAGGCCAAGTCGTTGCTAATCATTTTTTATCATAATGTTTAATCATTGAATTTTTGTCTATGTTGCTAGCACTAGCAGCTTAGCATGATTGTGTTACGTAGGTTTGAAATGCCATGAACTTACTCTTTTATTATTCTGTCTAACCTTGCAGGTTGGGTTAATCGCTTTGCCAACGCCGGTGATACTGCTGTGGTTGTTGCTGAGAGCACAGCAGTTAAGGTAATTTCAGAATCTGTTGCTATGATACAATGTGCTATCTCCAATTTACTTAATCCTAGCATGAACTTATGATTGCTTCTAGCTGGACTTGATTTTTTTATTGTTAATGTACTCACGATCGGTTCCAATTTAAGCCTATCATAAAACATCTCTTTCACATAACTATATATTTAGTATCAGCTAAGTTAGTGGTTTTCTGCTGGTGTCCTGAGATAGTTGGTGAATGGTGAATTGGAACAACAGTGCGGTGACATATGGTTATAGGAAAGTTAATGCCTGAATTTAATTTAGCTGCTTCTAACTTGCTACAGGAATTTTTCTTTTTTCAAACAAGAGCAGCCTTTTATTTACTAATGGTGCTAATTTCATTACAGATCTCATGAAGGCTACTCATGAGGACCACACGGAATTTCTGCTTTACTTGGTCTGGATCCATGACGAGGTGGGTAACCTTTTTTTATACTGCAAAAAAGTAGGTAGGCATGCAAGATAGTTTGCTCCTCGTGTGAGTCATCTGCATGCTAATTACAGTTCATGCTAGCCTAGAGTTCGTGTTTGAAGGCGTCCCTCTAAAATAGTGGGAAGGTTCCTGTTGGATTGCTGATTGCTGATGGAATTATTATGGTATCCATATCAATTTTATTTTTGATGTACTGAAAATTGCACTATTTGCAGAAATTCCGTGTTGGCAGAAATTGCACTATTCTCGAGTTCAAAAAATAGTGGGAAGGTTCCTGTTGGCTTGCTCTTCTGAATGTACTATGAATTTTGGTTGACAGTTCAAAGTTCTGTATTTGCAATATTTTGTAGCCGTAAATACAGCCATGTTGAAGATAACCGCAGTGACGGAGATGCCAATTAGGGTGATCATCGGAATGATGCAGCCTACTTAATTGAGGTATTCCTTTATCTCCATGGTTCCCAAGTAGCTGCAGCATGAACCATGGACACTAACTCTCCTTATAGAATACATAACCTGATATTCTTGTGTTTCCTTATTCTTACATAACCTGAGTGAAGTTTTATTCTTTAATCTTATACTTTTGGCTTTTGACATTATTATTTTCTTCTTTAAAAAAATCATGAGTTGACCTTTGGTGGTGTAGGTCTGGCAGCTCCATGAGTTGACCTTCAACAAGACGGTGTCGACATTGACCAGCTCAAGGTACACCTATTGCATCGGTGATGAAGAAATTGCCTACGTTTGGACAGAATGGTTCCGGAACAAAATACCATTGTAATGAAATAATAAGTTATTTGAACCTATTTATACCTGGTAAACTGATGGGGTTCTTGACGAAAAAAGAAGAAACGAAAAAAACTTATGTTGTGCACTTATGTTGGTTCTTTGGTTTCAAATTCAGGATGGGAACGATCCTAGGAGTTTTCTTTATCTCCAGGCACTTGCAGTAACATGGATGAAATGATCGATTCATGGAAGGAGTTTAGGAAAGTTATGATTCGAAAATTTGTTACTTCAATCCATCAGTCAATTCAAACATTTGAGGATGGTTATGAAATTTTATATATGACCATGTATATAATTTGGAAAACTGTATATAATCCGAAAAACTATAGAAAACTGTCGTTGTTTGGTTGTTTTTATGGGCACCCTGAAATAAAGCTATGTTAATGTTGCAAGCAGCCCAACAGCAAGCTTCAGTACAAAAGGTAATATTAACAACATCTATGTTCTCATAGTTTATTGAACTGAAAATCATGATCTTGAACCCAATTCGAAATGCAGGCTAGCACAATTGTGGAGCCAACTGAAAATGTTGCTGCTGCTGCAACAATTGAGGGGACACAAAATGTAACAACTACAATGGGAGAACACATGATGCATAGTCAGCAGGTAGTTTGATGATAATTGAAGAATGTTTAATTGTAACATGCATGTCATATTCTTGTCAAGGGGTGTAATTTTTACCACCAACCATTTATTTTCAGGTTACCCAAGAAACCAGCTAGCCAGAACAACAACCCCCTTCTTCCGCAGCTGAAGAACGTCTCACTAGAGGGCACATGACTAGAAGTAATTTGGCAGCGAATTCGGGTGCTGTTTATACTACAGCAAAGCAACTGAAGGAAACTGCGGCTAGGAAAAGATCTGCATTGTCCAAAAAGAATACACAGGTACTATGTGAAACCTTTTATCTCTCTTTGCATTAAAAAGGAACATATAGTCCTTTTGGAGAAGTACATAGCTATTCTTTTGTTCTGCTCCTAAATATGGTCTAGGCTTAGTTTCCTCTTGCTGATTAGAAATATATATGGATGTGTTTGTGCTCATAAAATGTCTTGGGAGGCAACTGCATGTATGTTTATATTTGCTTTACGCTTCAAAGTTCATGGTTGATAGTACTGCAGCTCACAGAACTCTAGTACTGCAGCTCGTGTTTTGCTTCAGTGTTCAATTAGCTTTGCCACCACTAGTCTCAGTTTAACTAATGCATGTCAATGATTTTTTCAGGAGGAATCTTGAGTTTGAGAAGGAGCATGCGAATGGTGGGACGATGGCCAACATACATATCAAGGGAACCTTCGCTGCTACAGTAGACATTAGTCTTTTGATTCGAATGAGTTCAAACAGTTGTCTGTGCTTAACACATTATTATGTGTTAAGCTATCTACTTGTGTTCTCATTTAGTTTGACACTCGGTGTGTTTTGTTAAAGATTTTGTATGAACAAATTATATTTCGTTTTAATGGATGTCGATGCTTCCTTCATTATGTATTTGTCGTTTTGCGATTATTAATTTAAGCTACCAAACAAAGTGTCACAACATGAATTATTAATATATTAATCTGGCATTGCAATATATGATGGCACATATAACAACCACATTTAGTCGTGGCAATAGGTATGATAATCGTGGCAATAGAGAAACTATCTCTTGCAACTACAAAAAGATGACGGTGGCAATAGAGGAATCTACCTATAGCAACCAGATAGTTAGTAACGTGGCAATAGATGACCTGTCTGTAGCAACCAACCTAAGTAACGTGGCAATAGCCTATGCCATCTATAGCAACCATTCAGAAACGTGGCAATATACGACCTCTCTGTAGCAACCAACCTGAAGAGATGTTGCAATAACCTAAGCCACCTATAGCAACCATTTAGGCGACGTGGCAATAGAGAACCTCTATTGCAATGCTTTCTCTGCGTAGCAACAACCACGATTGCAACACCTGTGTTGCGTTGCGCTTGCATTGTGTTGCTACACGACCAGCGTGTCGCAATACGTATCGCTAGCAACGCCTAGTTCGTTGCAATTGATACTATTACCACACCCATAGTGGTTGCAATTGCTTTTGTTACAACACTCACCAGGTGTTGCAAAAGCGTCAAAAGTGTTGCAATAGAGGGGCTGTGTGTCGCAACTAAAATGTAACCCATTGCATTATGCTATTGCTACCCTTACAAGTGCAACGACATTTAACCAAAAAAATTTGGTAGCAAAATTACTATGGCTACCATTTTTGGGTCTTTTGCTACACTTTTTTGGCGTTGCAGTAGACCGAAAATCTTGTAGCCTTAGTGGTAGGAAGAGAAAAAGGCATAATATCATTATTGCCTTGGTGAAGATCTACAAATACCACATATATATTGAGAGACTTAAGAGTGTCATACAATGGAATCTCTGAGTTTTATTTTGAAAACTTATAAAACTCTGGAACAATGGTGGAACAAAGGTCTTGAGACATAGTGCTTGACTTGATCGTTCTATCTTTCCATTGCTCAAGACCCAAGTGAAGGCTAAGAAGCCCCATGGTTGAAGGTAATATGGGTAAGTTTGAAAGTCAGATCAGTTTATTCTAATCCGGAGGAAACTTCTTGATTGAACGCATGTGTACTTTTGAGGCGTGAAAGCATTGTAGCAACTCCTGATCTATTGTTGAGTTTAGCTTTGCTCAGGGACTGGAGGACACCACACCACAATAGAGGGCGAGGCGCCACCAGGCCAGCCGACCCAAGGGGCCCACAAGGCAGCCTCTCCTCGTGATGTCGGTTCTCCTCTGCCTTAAGGATTGCATCTACGCCGTCCTTTTAAGTCAGTTTGATCCGAGGGTCCTTAATTGATGCTACCCCCTATATATACAGCCCTGTACCCCCTCTAGTAGAGCCATACTGAAACCCTAATTCATATCCTCCTCATCAGGATCAGAGCTAGCTATCAAGAGAAGATTAGTTCTTCATAGGATTTAGTCTTATAAATAATAGTGAGATAGAGTGTGAGGAAAGAGTTTGGAGGAAGTGTCGGCCTATCGGTGCTCTCTCTATGGCTTGTACCTTGGTGGAATCAAGTTCTACTTGAGCTTGCTTTTTAGACTTCTCTGGTAATCAACTTCTGATTCAAGTAAGCATTTTTTTATATAGTTCATCAAGATCATGACTATTTTGAGTGCTTTATTCTCTTCCTAAGAGATGAAGTATTAATCGTAAGTGTAAGCATGGTGCTTAGACTTGGGTTAATCGTGGATGCACCCTACATTCTAGATCGGTGGTAGCTCGTGAGTGTGACTCTTATAGCCTCGTTGAATCCTCTTTAGTCCACCTCCTGTTTGTAGGCCAAGTAGGACCTAGTTACGAAGGAAAAACATCCTCTGCTGGTGTCTTTTTCTTAGTAATGTCCCTAGTTAAATAGTACAAGACATAGCTTATCAAAGTCAGAACAAGAGAACCTTAGTTATCCTCTCTACGCTCCTATTTATCCTAACCTTGTTGCTACCCTTAGTTAAGTTAACCGTAGTTAGTCTCACACGTTTCCCTTTGAATACGATACTTGGAATACTTTCGGGTGAAAGCTACAACGGTATCCATGTCTTTGCGGATTTATCTGTGTGCGTTAATAAATATCAACAAGCTTTCTGGCCCCGTTGCTAGGGAAACTGTTGCTGAATTAACTATGAACCTAGCTTAACTTTGTATCTTTTGTTTTAATTTTTCTTTTACCATAGATAACACACCTACATATCAATATGCTAAACCTAAGAGCGCACGCCTAGAGCCACCAAAATCTACGAAGCCTATCCTAACACCTAGCTATGAGTTGTGCCCGTATTTTATAAAATTGATTTAGAAACAATCCTTCTCGGGAGAAGACAACGAAAACCCATACTCACACCTATAGGAGTTTGTATAGACCTGTGCATGCTTGTGTATCGCTGGCATGTCTAATGAAACCTTAAGGTGGAAGTTGTTTCTGTTCTCTTTGACGGGAAGAGCTAAACAATGGTATAATCGAACCGTAGAAAGTATGTAAGGAGATTGGGAAACGTTATGCTCTAAATTTTATTTATGTTTCTTTTCCATTTCTAGAGTGGTCAGCATTCGATTAGAAGTTCTAACCTTTAAAAAAAAGAGAAAGAGTCTCTTTACGCATCGTGGGATCGTTTTAATAGTCTTATCACCACTGATTCCAGACATTGCTATGTCAGACCCTATGCTTCTTTAATATTTTTATATGGGCCTTAGCAAGGATTCTGTGCAATCCCTTAATGCAGCTTCGAGCAGCTTTCCTTTGCTTGTCTATTAGTGAAGTAAGGACTATCCTTGATAAAATTAGTGGAAAGACTACCTTCACTGGCATTCATGTTGAACTCTTTGAGGAAGAAAAGAAATTATCATTCGATTAAGAAAAGGAAGTTTTGATAGCCAACAGTTGTGCGTTAATAAATACCAACATTTGTGCACGGATGTCTTGCACATGATCTTCGATAAGGACAAAGGTAAAGGATGTGCTCTCACGCTTGAGGATCGGATTAGTATGTAGAGTCCGATGAAAAATCATATGTTGCACGTGCAGGATTGAGTGAAAAAAATCTTCTAACTCATCTTTGATCGGTGACCGGCTACAGCTTGGTGCCCATACGAAGCAGGTTCTTCTCTGGTCGAACTATTAAGAAATTAGATTTTAAATTGTAGAACATATTTTATGTATGCAGTTTTATATTTTTATTTAATTTTTTATGCCGGTTGAAGAGTGCCCGATTTCCTTATTTTAGTAGGACACATATTTTTATGCGGTGTCTTTTTATTATTTTTCTTTTTTTCAGCTGAGAACGATTGTGATTGTTTTTTCGTTTTTTTACTTGTTTTCTTATTTTAGTCGGGTCTTGTGATTGGCCAAGTCGGTGGAACAACCGAGCGTTGATGCCTTGAGTGGTCTAGATTGTTTTGCATGCAAAGTAGCATAGGCCATGGTACTTGGGCCTTGTTTAGATGCATCCCAAATTCCAAGTTTTTTCACCCTCTCTCCATCACATCAATTTTTAGCCGCTTGCATGGAGTATTAAATGTAGGTAAAAAAAATAACTAATTACACAGTTTAGTTGGAAATCACGAGATGAATCTTTTGAGCCTAGTTGGTCCACGATTGGATAATATTTATCAAATAAGACGAAAGTGGTACTATTCATCGGGTTGAAATTTTTTCACGATCTAAACGAGGCCTTGATTCCGTGACTGCACGAGTTCGTGTCGGGTTTGTACGGGATGGTTTCCTGAACAGGTTCGTAGCCACGATGGGAGCCGAGACCCGAGAGGGGGCGAAAGGCGGGGTGATCCGACGATACCCTTACGTATTGTCTAGGTGTAGATAGAAGATTTATGGCCGGGAACAAACATGTCCTAAGTCGAATATATATATATATATATATATATATATATATATATATATATATATATATATATATATATATATATATACACACACACCTAATACTAAAGTGACAAAATTTCTACCATCAAATTTTTTTTCGTCCAGCCTTGTCCACCCATATCCGTTTCTGCGTCGGTCCATCAGTTGCAAACGGAGATTAGGAGGGATTAGGAGCAGGGAAGATAATAGAAAGAAATATAGGATTCCAGATGTAAAGATACTAGAGAGAAAGAAAATGTAAGAGGACCTTAATAGTTTTTGAAATAGATCGGAGTTAATGTCCATATTCGAGTGGGCTTCTTTTTTCGACTTGGGCCGAATCCTTTCAGTTAGGCTGGCTTCGTTGTGGGCTGGATCAACTCCATGCAAGCCTTTTTTTCTTTTTTTTTCTTTTTCTCTTTTTCTATAAAAAACAGAGATATTGCAAAATTCACAAAAATCATAAAAAAATAAAAAAAAAATCCAAACCAGTTTTATTAGCTTCATAAAAATGTGATCTATCCATAGATGCCATGAATCTTGTTAGATTGTGCTTTGTCTATTGGTGTATTAAATCATCTTTGCATATGTTGCATGCATATAGGTTCGGCGATGACTGAGAACGTGCCAGAGGTAGACCTAGAATACGCGGAGGTGACCGAGGAGTATGAGGAGGATGTCTTCGTTGTCGGTGTTCCCAAAGCCTTCACTAACTTGTCGTTGTCCGGTTCCTGCCTAAAGCAAGGTCCGGTGCATAACTCCTACTTTTCAGCACTTATTATATTTGTTTGCGTATTAAGTTTTGAGGAGAAAGATTTACACCATCTAATGTAGTTTTGATAAGAAACGAATATTGATTAGTCAATGGTACAACTAATTATTTCTTGAACCAAAATCTTAGGCAGATTATTGACTAATGAAATCTAAACAAATGTATTTATGTAATTCCTGACAAGGGCTACCATGTGAAAAATAAAGAGATCTTTTGTCATAATCATTAGCGGACAGACCAATCTGACACATCGACAAAAAAGTTACGGAGGTTGATATGATGCGTCAAAAAAGCTACAAAGGTCGATATTGAGTCATAGAAACACATGGGTAGTATGAAAAAGCTACAAAGTTATGATATATTTATATCTAAATAATTATAGGCTTTGCAATGGAAGAAAAAATATTAAGGTGTATTTTAATTCGATACAGGTTTAATATAATATTGTTATTTATTGTCAGCATTAACTTATATTATGGATGTGACGGTCATCATGAAATAAATTAAAAAAACAAAAAAAACATAAGTAGATATATACCATTCACTTTATCATTTTGCATGAATGTTTAGTAGTTTTTTCTTCCGTTGCAACACACGAACATATTTGCTAGTCTATACTACATGACCAACTAGTAGTAGGGGGAAAAATGGAAAAAGTCTGGGCCTGGTGGTTGGGTTGGATTCTAGCCGGGCTTAAAGCGGAGAACCTGGGAGCAGGCTGCAGGCAATGGATCTAGGTAGGTTGCTTGAACTTTTTGGAACACGGGATTTTTTTTTTCTTGTTACTGCATTTTTCTTGTGAAAATAAAATGATTTGTGTGAAATTCCTGCGTTCGATACAGAGTTTCAAAGCTCCACTCTAGCGTCAGCGTCCGGAACATGAGGCCGCAGAAATGACCAGCAGAAAATGGGAGCGTGTCCACGGTTTGGAACATGGGTTAAATAGGCGACCATCTCAACATTGCTCACGCCTTCCTACTCCAAGTGGTCCGTACGTTGTTCTACACTCCAGGGAACAACGTGGTCCGTGTATATTTGAACTGAATTTATTCTCTCCACTGACGACGATAGCACAGAATGCACACCACACCAACGCGCGCGCAGACACACAACAGTGGAGAGAGAGGGGGTGGCCCGATCTAGCTGTGTCGGTGGGTTCTTCATCCTCGCTCTCTGCGTCCAATCCAAAGTGAACTTTCAGCTTTGCCATGCCATGCGTGATGCGTGTGCAAAAGTTGATATAAATGACAGTGCCAATCAGTTGCATCGGTCTCTTCCATGATCCATGTAATGTACTATACAGAGTCAGGCAGTCAACAGGATCAATGGATTATGTTGCTTTGTTGTTACTGCCTTTGTGTTGGCCGAGCCCTGGGTAGCGATGAGGTGAGCACTAGTCACCGGGCAGGCGATGGCCAAGGCTCACAAGAGCAAGTATAATAAGCTGTTGCAAGCAGGTAAAATACTGAGATAGAGGAGAGAGAGAAAGAGAAAGGGGAAACGGACTGTAAGTTTATAATCGGCTTGAACACAAGAATCAAGAAACACTGTGAGACTTACAAGTAGCCTATGTATTAATAGTGAAGACTGTAACTATTATATGGGTAGGCTGAAAGGTAGGCTGAAAGGATCCATATAGTCAGCAGCCGACTGTTTTATTAGCTTTGCTCTAAATGGTCTGGGCCCACTACTGGTCTCTCTCTCACGCTGTCCCATGGGCCATGGCTTATATGGCAGCTTCAGGGTGCAGGAGAACATGATGAGCGAAGAGCGAGCTGGTGAACAGGTTCGGCTGGTATTAAAGTCGGCTAATAAGTTGACTGAAGCTATTTTGTTGTGAGAAAAAAATACTCTAAATTCTAGCCGATAAGCCGATTGATAAATTCAAACCGTAAAGGCCCCTCGTCCGCTCGCGACACACTCGTCGTCGCTATCGATCCATATCCGGACAGGTCCGATCGAATGGAATCAAGTTCCAACATAAATACACCGACACACACACCGTCCTGAGTTTTTTTTTAACTTGTCCTGAGCTTTTCTGAGCGAAGTCGACATATTGGCCCTTTTCCAGAGGGATACAACTAAAAAAAGAAGCATATTTCCATGTGCGCGATGGGATGAGAAAAGACAAAAAAAAAAAGGAGAAAGTCTTGAGTTACTTGTTGCTGGGGTTGATGCTGGCCCTAAGCTCGATAAAAGATATGAGACCTGACTGCTTGAACTGGGAAGTAAAAGATCGAGTGAGCTGGTGGGTAAAGCAGGCACAGCGAGCAGAGCACGTTAGGATTGAGCTTGAGCGACGACGGTGAATGGCGTTTCCAAAAGAAAAGAACACGATCATTGACGAAGAGATGAGACGGAAGATTTCCCAGGATTTTAACTAGCTTAGATGCTTACATAGGCAGTTAGGCAATCAGCAATGCTCCAGGGACGTCTGAATTCACCATTCTGGCGTAGTACATTGTTGCAGGGTTCAGTGCTTCCATCGCTGAGATGATAAATGCCACGCTGCCCGTTGCCAAACAAACTGTGTCCCAGGTAGATTGCATCTGCGCTGAGGAATGGTAACACTTGAGGGAACACACAGAGTGCGCAGCGATGGTCCATGAAGATGGCATGGCCACCAAGGTTCCTCGTCACCCTCATCTTTCCTGCGTTCAAGGCCACCCGGTACACCATATGCATCCTCTTGTTAAGGTTACAGTGATCACCGGGATCAGGGATCCAGCGTACCATACGATGCACGAGGATGAGATCCCCGGCATTATCCACCAGGTGCACAGAGTCCACCATCACGTTAACCCGCTTGGCCAGCTTGGCTGACACCACCAGGCGCGGCCCTCCGACGGCCTCCATGTCCACCGTCATGACTGCGCTTGTGGTGGCACCGTAGAAGCGGCCAGCAAAATATATTGTGGGCCTGAGCAGCTGAGGGCCGGTGTTGAGCAGCACCCAGCGGTCGTCGCCGGGCTTGGCGATGGCTAGTGTCCGATATCAGTATTAAGGATATCCAAAGATGGGATCTAAGAACCGCGGACGACAAACTCGTCTAGATAATCAAGGACGTATTTCAGTCTCGACCGACCCCGAAGGGACGGTTTCTGCCTCGCCAGACCCCTCGAGCACGGGCCCGTGTCGCCCGACCCCGAGGGCACAGGAGCCGTCTCGTCCGACCCTGAGGGCACATGCTTCGTCTCGCCCGATCCTGAGGGCACGGGTCCCGTGTCACCTTACCCCGAGGGTACGGCCCCCGTGTCGCCCGACCCTGAGGGCACGAGCTCCGTCCCGTCCGACCTCGAGGGCGCAGGCTCCGTCTCGTCTGACGAGGATCCATACCGCCTCCTACCACTACGGGTCTAAGGGTACGATCCCGGGGTCAAACTTCTGACACCGAGAGGGAAGCGGACACATCTTGACGTGACTTGTGGCCACGTCAGGCCACGCCTGGGGGTTCGCATCGCCAACAGTGACAGGTGCGTGGTCGCTGTGCTGCCTAATCCCCGTACGACCGCTGACAGGCACGTCGGTTCACAACGCCGTCCCCCGGGATGGGATGGGACGCCACAACTAGCTGATGACGTGGAGCCGTCCCTGTTACCATCTACAACGTCGGCGGGACCCGCATGAAGGAGAAGAAGGACGCGGCAGCCCTAGAGGCCATCTTCTCCCTCGTTTTTCTCCTTTTCTCTCTGGTCTCTCTCTGTAATCTGCGCCTTCCCCTTCACCTATAAAAGAGGAAGCAGGACGCCCCATGACAGGCATGAGCACACGGTTGACGAGCTCAACAAGACTCCACTCCATTCAATCTTTTCACCAGAGACTTGGAAACTTTTCCCTCTCTCGCCCATTTAGAACCCCTACTACAAACTAGTACCTGTAACACGAGGAGCGGCAGATTGAACGTAGGGACATTCTGCACGAACCAGTATAAATTTTTGTGTCCTCCGAACACACCATTCAGGCCAGACGCACAGATACAAATTTACTAGCCGGTGGTTCGAACCACCGATAGTTGGCGCGCTAGGTAGGGGCTTTTGCGCATCTCGACATCCACATCAGGCCTCGGATAGCTAGTCACGACGTCAGCTGGGTCCCAGGAGTACACGAGCGCTTCGGGAACCTAGATTTCATTGTAACGACGGAGGGAGAGTCGACGCAGTCCCCCACCGCCGTCCAACCTCTCCCCTCCGCCGGCCTCGACACGATCGTCGAGGCATTTGAGGAGCTGTAGCTACATGCGCCAGAGGCCCGTGAACCCGGGAGCGACCAGCTCCTCGGCTTCAATTACGGGAGGCTAGAGCGTCAGCTCGACGCCTTCCTGGGACCCCGACCATCCTGAAAGGACCTACGCTGCCTCATCTTCTCATTCGCTAACGTCATGACGCAGCCTGTAGGAGGGGAACTGCTCTCCCCGGAATACCTCATCCAAAGCGCCCCGACAGTGTTCCTGTTCGGTCTGCGCAATACCACAAGGACCATTGGTCACCTCACGACACAGCGCATGCGCCCGTTCCTCATGGATGATGGATTCATGGGTATGACGGAATACGTCGCGGAATCTTTCCACGACGTTCTCGCGAGAGATTCAGAGTCGCTCTCCGACTTTTACTCCAGCAGGGGGAGCCATCGCCCCTCACAACAATGTTTTATGGCAGGTACCCCTGAGGGACGCATCAAAAGTGTCCATGAGGGAGGGGCTACCCTGCCAAACGACCTCGATGGTGAGGTCAAGGAAGATACAGGGGGCCTTCCTCGCCTACGGGTGGAGCAGCTAAGGGTGTGTCACAGGGAACTTGAGGATGCACCACTCTAGCTAGATCAGGAGCGCGCAGAGCTCGACCAAGAGATCGAGCGCCACGGAGACGGTGGGTGTGAGCGCGCCATGGCTCGCGATGTGAATCGGAGGATCATCGAAGACGACGGAGCCCTCCCACACTTCACACGGGCAAGCCCTGCCACAGCGGCCTTGCTCTGAGGGCTCCCGAAGCCCACGACACCTAGGGATCGTCAGGCCCATCGCAAGATTCGCACGCTGCTCGAGTGTGCGTCGGTGTAGCAGGAGAAAAGCTTGATGTCTTGGCGACACGAGCTCGACGCCATTCAGCGCGCACCCTTGGGACGACATGTCAGGGATGTGTCTGTCCACCAGGCATCGTGCGACGGTGGGGGGCGCGCCGCGGCCCTGGTGAAAGCTCTAGTTTGGTTTTGGTGAATTGATGAAACCTTAAGTGCTAACCTAGTTTATCAAGTGATCATAAGATATGTAGCACATTCCAAGTGGTGAAGCAAATGAAGATCATGACATGATGATGGCGATGCCATGGTGATGATCAAGTGCTTGGACTTGAAAAGAAGAAAAACAAAAACAAAAGGCTCAAGGCAAAGGTATAAGTGGTAGGAGCCAATTTGTTTTTGGTGATCGAGACACTTAGTGTGTGTGATCACATTTAGGAATCGATAGCCATACTATTAAGAGGGGTGAAACTCGTATCAAAATGCGGTTATCAAAGTGCCACTAGATGCTCTAACTCATTGCATATGCATTTAGGATCTAGTGGAGTGCTAACACCCTTGAAAACATTTGTGAAAATATGCTAACACATGTGCACAAGGTGATACACTTGGTGGTTGGCACATTTGAGCAAGGGTTAGAAACTTCACCGGTGAAGTGTCCACTCGTAGAGTGCAGATAGTCCGACAGTGCCACCGGTGCCCTATACAGAAAAGACAAGGTTTCATAGATTGCACCGGATGCTGGTCTCAATTGGACTGGAGCGTCCGGTCAATGGAAGTTATGAAGATGCTGGCGTCGGTCTTCGACCGGATGTTGGGTCACTTTGTGACTGGATGTTGGCAGGGTGCGTCCGGTCCTGCTGACAAGGCAACGCACAGAGGAGATAGTGAGTGACCGAACGCTGGGTGAGTCTGGTCGAGCATGACCGGATGCGTCCGGTCATGAGTGGAGGCTTATTGGAAATTACCAGACGCTGGGGTCCTGCATCCGGTCATGGCACTGTGCTGTATCCGGTCATCACTTGACCATTGGGATCGAGCGCTCAGTATTTGAAGAGAGGGATGACATGGTAGCCATCCGTTGACTGGATGCTAGAAGGGTGCGGCCGGTTGATCTAACCGGAGCATCCGATCACCCCGAGTTGTGCCTAGTGAAGGGATACAACGGCTCTATTTCATGGGGGCTTCTATTTAAGCCCCATGGATGGCTCTAGATCATTCTCTTGGCCATTTGCATTGACATAGCAACCTTGTGAGCTTAGCCAAAACCCTCTTCCTCATCTCCATCATAGATTCAACATCTTTGTGAGATTGGGAGAGAATCCAAGTGCATTGCTTGAGTGTTTGCATCTAGAGGCACTTGGTGTTCATGGTTCGCTGCGGGATTCGCTTGTTACTCTTGGTGGTTGCCGCCACCTAGACGACTTGGAGCAGCAAGGATCGTCGAGCGGAGGTTGGTGATTGTCTCCGGCTTTGATCGTGGTGATTGTGAGGGGTTCTTGACCTTTCCCCGGCAGAGAGCCAAAAGGTACTCTAGTGGATTGCTCATGGTTTGTGTGATCCTCATCTTGTATTGATTGTGCGGCACTCTTTTGAGGGTTTGGCATGTGAAGCCAATTAGCGCATGAACCCCCAAGTGAGTGAATCGCCACAACGAGGACTAGCTTGCCGGTAAGCAAGTGAACCTCGGTAAAAAATCATTATGTCATCATTTGATTCTGAGGTGATTGGTCTTCATTGGTATTCATCCTTGTGATTGATTGGTTCACTCCTCGATATGGCGGAATAACTATCTTGCTCTCTCTCTTTATAATACCGCAAAGTAGTTGTCAAGCTCTTTAGTGTAGCTAGTTGTGAGAGCTTGTTAGTTTGGTTAGTGTGGCTCTTTAGTTAGCATTTGAGAGCGCACTAACTTAGTGTAGTGACATAGCTATTGTGTGGATAGAAACTATATATAAACTAGAATTGTGGTAGGTGGCTTGCATTTTTAGTAGGCTAGCGCAACACTTGCTTCGCCTCATAATTGTCTAACCGGTTTGCTAAGTGTTGTTGTAGAAATTTTTAATAGGCTATTCATCCCCCTCTAGCCATTAGGATCTTTCAAGTGGTATCGGAGCTGAGGTCACCATGATTTAAGGCTTAACAATGTTCGGTGTAAAAATGGCTCAAATCAACAACACCAAGAAGCCACCTCAATTTGATGGCTCAAATTATCCCTATTAGAAAGCTGAGATGACAACTTATATCAAGTCAATCAATAGGAAGGTTTGGAAGGTGGTAGAGACAAAGATTGAGATTCAAGATGAAGAGGCTCCCACCACCGCCGAAGAAATGCTACTCCAAAATAATGACATTGCTCTTAGTGCCATGCATGATGCTTTGGATGAGAACTTTTGAGCAAATCAAGAACATTGAGAGAGCTCATGAGGCATGGAAGAAATTGGAGGAATTATTTGAGGGCACTCAAGCCATGAAGGGTGCAAAGGCATACATTCTCAAAGAGAAGTTTGCAAGCTTCAAGATGAAGGAGGATGAGAGTGTGCCAGAGATGTTCCATAGGCTTCAAGTGCTTGTCAATGATCTAAAAGCACTTGGAGAAGAGGTGAAGGATAAGGACTTCTCCCATAAGTTCTTGAGGTGTTTGCCTTCAAGATTTGGCACATTGGTCACTGTTCTAGTGAGGAGTGGTTTAGACACCATGACACCAAACCAAGTGTTGGGAGATATAATGACCGATGATACATATAGAGATGATGATGAGAAGGAAGAAAAGAAGGAGAAAAAAGATGAGAAGAAGGATGAGAAGAAGAAGAGCATGGCATTCAAGGCTACATCATCCAAGGGCAAGGCAAACCAAGATACATCAAGTGAAGATGATGGCTCATGGAATGATGATGATGATAAGAAGATGGCTCTCTTTGTCAAGAGATTTAGGAAGTTTATGATGAAGAAAGGATATCATGCTAGAAGGAAGAAATCTTCATTCAAGAACAAGGAAGAGTCAAGAAGGTGCTTCAATTGTGGAAGCAAAGATCATCTTGTTGCTCAATGCCCATACAATAGTGACAAAGATGATGACAAGAAGAACAAGAAGAAGGACAAGAAGGAAAAGAAAGAGAAGAAGGACAAGATGACCTTCAAGAAGAAGAAGGGTGGTTCATATGTGGTCACTTGGGATAGTAAAACTTCCTCAAGTGATAATGACAAGACCACCAAGAAGAAGGCACTTGCAAGCATTGCTATCAATGAGAAGCCTTCTCTCTTCGACACTCCATCATGCTTCATGGCTAAGGCCACTAAGGTACAAATTTGTGATGATGGAAGTGATGAAAATTGAAAATGATAGTGATAGTGATGATGATGAACCTACTAAGGATGAACTATTTGACATGCTAGAAGATGCTAAAGAACACTTTGGCATTAAGAGAAGGAAATACAAAAGCTTGCGTAAGGAACTAAAAGCCCTTAAGGAAGCCTTTGATGAGCTCAATGCATCTCATGAGAGGCTAGAGGAAGCCCATGAGAAGCTTGGCAAGGCTCACAAAAAGCTTGAAAAGGCTCATTCCTCTTTGCTTGACGAGCAAAATAAAAAGAAGTATGTTGAGACTTGCAATATAGGCTTAACTTGTGATATAATTGATGAATCATTATCTATGCCTATCATTGTTGCTCCCGCTAACCCTTTTTATAGTACTTCTACTTCCACCTCATCTAGTAGTGATGGTCTCACTTGTGATGCCTCACTAATGGTTGAGAACGAGAACCTCAAGAAGGAGGTTAATAAGATCACTCACACCTTGGCTAAGGCCTATGGTGATGAGGACCGCTTGCTTATGTGCTTGGATAACCAAAGAGCTTCTCTCTACAAAGAGGGATTGGGCTATACCCCCAAGAAAGGCAAGGCGGCCTTTGCTCCTCACAAGACTAGTTTTGTGAAGAACAATAGTCGATTTTGCGCTAGTTGCAAGCAAGTTGGTCATAAAGAGCATGAGTGTAAGAACAAGAGCAAAAATGCTAATGTGTCCTCTTTTAAGTTTGATTCTTTCTATATGCTTACCAAGGGTGCAAATGGTATAAAGGTTAAGTTTATTGGTAAACCATGGATGGGCTCAAAGAAGAAAGCCATTTGGGTGCAAAAGAGCTTGGTCACTAACTTTCAAGGACCCAAGCAAGTTTGGATACCTAAAAATAATTGATCTTCTTTTGTAGGTCAATTACAAAGCCAGAGGAAGGCATTGGGTTCTTGATAGTGGGTGCACTCAACACATGACCGGTGATGCAAAAATGTTCAACTCAATCAATACCAATGGCAATGATGGTTATGATAGTATCACATTTGGTGACAATGGCAAAGGCAAGGTCAAAGGGCTTGGTAAGATTGCAATATCCAATGTGTTGCTAGTAGAGAGCTTGAATTTTAATTTGCTATTTGTGGCTCAATTGTGTGATCTTGGATTCAAATGCATATTTGGGGTAGATGATGTAGAAATCATAAGTGTAGATGGCTCTAACTTGATCTTCAAAGGTTTTAGATATGAGAATCTATACTTGGTTGATTTCAATGCTAGTGAAGCTAAATTATCTACATGTTTGTTCACTAAGTCTAGCATGGGTTGGTTATGGCATAGAAGGCTTGGTCATGTTGGAATGAAACAATTGAATAGATTGGTTAAGCATGACTTGGTTAGAGGCTTGAAAGATGTTGTGTTTGAGAAGGATAAGCTTTGTAGCTCTTGTCAAGCCGGCAAACAAGTTGAAAACACCCATCCTAAGAAAAGCATGATGAGCACTAGTAAAGCATTTGAGTTATTGCACATGGATTTGTTTGGGCCAACTCAATACACTAGCATCGGTGGAAATAAATATGGCTTTGTGATAGTGGGTGATTATACTAGATATACTTGGGTATTCTTTCTAGTGGACAAAAGTGATGTGTTTGCAATATTCAAATCATTTGTCAAGGGCATTCACAATGAGTTTGAAACAACCATCAAGAGAGTTAGAAGTGACAATGGTAGTGAGTTCAAGAACACTAAAATTGATTAGTTGTGTGATGAATTTAGAATTAGACATTAATTCTCGGCCAAGTACACTCCACAATCAAATGGCCTTGTTGAGAGGAAGAATAGAACACTCATTGATATGGCAAGGTCTATGCTTAGTGAGTACAATGTGAGTTAATCTTTTTGGGCCGAAGCTATCAACACGGCTTGCTATTATAGCAATCGTCTCTATTGTCACCCATTGAAAGAGAAGACATCATATGAGCTCTTGAATGGTAGAAAGCCCAACATTGCATATTTTTGGGTCTTTGGTTGCAAATGCTATATCTTGAAGAAAGGCACTAGATTGGGCAAGTTTGACAAGAAATGTGATGAAGGATTCCTACTTGGTTACTCCACTACAAGCAAAGCATATAGAGTTTGGAATTTGGATAGTGGTACTCTTGAGGAAGTTCATGATGTTGAATTTGATGAAACCAAGGGTTCACAGGAAGAAAATGAGAACTTAGAAGATGTTAGAGGCATTCAACTTTCAAATGACATGAAGAATATGAATGTTGGTGAATTGAGGCCTAGGCAAGTGAATGATGATGAAGATGATCAAGTACAAGTGCTCTCTAACTCAAATGTGCAAGATGATACAAATCAAGCTAGTACAAGTGGCTCTCATGATAATGAACAAGATCAAGTGGCTAGTACATCATCTCAACCCAATGATCAAGTAAATACAAGCAATCAAGTTCCAATCCTCCAACCAACAAATATTGCAAGGGATCATCCATTGGACACTATAATTGGTGATATTTCTAGAGGTGTACAAACAAGATCAAGATTAGCTTCATTTTGTGAGCATTTCTCATTTGTGTCATCCATTGAACCAAAGAAGATAGATGAAGCATTGAAGGATGCTGATTGGGGGAATGTTATGCATGAAGAATTGAATAACTTCACAAGAAATCAAGTATGGGAATTAGTAGAGAGACCAAAGGGACAGAATGTGATTGGAACCAAATGGGTCTTTAGAAATAAGCAAGATCAAGATGGGATAGTAGTAAGGAACAAAGAAAGATTGGTAGCACAAGGATATACACAAGTTGAAGGTCTTGACTTTAGAGAAACATATGCCCCGGTTGCTAGATTGGAAGCAATTAGAATCTTGCTAGCCTATGCTTGTGCCCACAGCATCAAACTCTATTAAATGGATGTCAAGAGTGCATTTCTCAATGGTTACATCAATGAAGAAGTATATGTTGAGCAACCTCCCGGTTTTGAAGATGACAAGAAGCCCGACCATGTGTACAAGTTGAAGAAGGCATTGTATGGCTTGAAGCAAGCACCTAGAGCATGGTATGAGAGATTGAGGGATTTCCTACTCTCTAATGGGTTCATGATGGGCAAGGTTGACACCACTCTTTTCATCAAGAAGATTGGCAAAGACTTGTTTGTGTTGCAAATCTATGTAGATGCCATTATATTTGAATCAACCAATCAAGACTTTTGTGAAGAGTTTGGAAAGATGATGGCTAATGAGTTTGAGATGTCCATGATTGGAGAGTTAAGTTACTTCCTTGGTCTTCAATTCAAGCAATTGAAGAATGGTATATTTGTGAGTCAAGGCAAGTATATCGAGGACATGATCAAGAAGTTTGACATGAGTGATAGTAAAGCCATTAGCACACCAATGGGAACAAATGGCAACTTGGATAGTGATGTAAGCGGAAATATGGTGGATCAAAAATTGTATCGGTCTATGATTGGAAACCTACTCAATATGACCACATCAAGGCTAGATGTCATGTTTAGTGTATGCATGTGTGCAAGATTTCAAGCCTCACCAAGAGAAAGTCATTTAAAGGCTACAAAGAGAATATTGAGGTACTTGAAGCATACACAAAATGTTGGTTTGTGGTATCCCAAAGGAGCAAAGTTTGAGCTAGTTGGTTACTCCGACTCAGATTATGCAGGATGCAAGGTGGAAAGGAAGAGCACCTCGGGCACATGTCAATTGTTGGGAAGATCACTTGTTTCATGGTCATCAAAGAAGCAAAATAGTGTTGCATTATCAACCGCCGAAGCCGAATACATATCCGCCGGTAGTTGTTGTGCACAAATACTTTGGATGAAGGCCACTTTGAGTGATTTTGGAATCAAGTTCAAGAAAGTGACATTGCTATGTGACAATGAGAGTACAATCAAGTTGACCAACAATCCGGTTCAACATGCAAGAACAAAGCACATTGATGTCCGCCACCATTTCATAAGAAATCACCAACAAAAAGGGGACATTTGCATTGAGAGTGTAGGCACCGAAGATCAACTTGCCGATATATTCACCAAGCCATTGGATGAGAAAAGGTTTTGCAAGCTAAGGAATGAGTTGAACATATTGGATTTCTAAAATATGTGTTGATGCACCTCCCACTTATATGACATGCCTCTCCTTTGAGCAATCCAAGGTAAAAGTTGATTGGCATGGCATACACCATTGCTAAGGACATGTTTAGTGCATCTAGTCATTCCTCACATTTAATAGGCTCATTCATGAAAATCAAATTATTTTGATGTTTGTATGGTATCACTATTGCTTCTATGCTTGACTTGATCTAGTGGTAGCATATGACATGTTTGTGGGTTTGTAAACCTAGTGTTTGATCTAGAAAATGAGCTCTAAGTCTTTAACTCAACATGGTACAAGATAACCCTTATTTGGAGGTGTGAAGGAGCTTGTCCTTGGATCAAACCGAGTTAAATATCTTTGGCAAATATTCTAGTTTGAACAAAATTTGGGAATATGATCCTCACCCCATTGATTGACATTGATAATCTCAACCTATCTACATTTTGAACCTTTGTGGTCATTGATGGCAAAGGGGGAGAAAAACAAAGATATTAGTGATATTAGTACATGGGGAGAAAAATAAAGATATTAGTGTACTAAGATGGTGAAAAGACAACAAAAGGGGAAAGAAATAAAGATATAAGTGATAGGGGGAGTATTTGACATAGGGGGAGAGATATGACAAAGGAAAGGAATCAATTAAAATTTTGAGCACACAAGTAGGGGGAGCAAGCTCATGAACTTATATGTTGCATTTGAATGTGCATTTCATATGTTTGCTCGCATGGCACAAGTTTTAAATTTCAATATCCATGCTTGTGTGGTGTATGCTAGTTGTAGGTTTGAATGATGAAATGAAAACTAGCATGCATAGGTTATCTAGTGATTTCATTTCCAAGTGGTATCGAGCTAACCATAGGTGCTAAGGATGGTATATTGGTACACTCTGATTGGTATCATGCTTCCAAGGTCCATCTTTTATACCTTAGCATCATTTGGTAGACATTGTCTCCTATATTTCCTATATAAGCATATGTGCAAGCTACAATCCAAACTCTTAGCACATATGTAGGGGGAGCAATTGCTACCATTTAGGGTTGATGAAACTTGTCCATATTCTTTTACACATAGTAAATATGCTTGGACTAGCAACATGGATTCAATTGAATTTCAATTCATATCTTTGTGAAAGGGTTGTCATCAATTACCAAAAAGGGGGAGATTGAAAGCTCTAGTTTGGTTTTGGTGAATTGATGAAACCCTAAGTGCTAACCTAGTTTATCAAGTGATCATAAGATAGGTAGCACATTCCAAGTGGTGAAGCAAATGAAGATCATGACATGATGATGCTGATGCCATGGTGATGATCATGTGCTTGGACTTGAAAAGAAGAAAAAGAAAAAGAAAAGGCTCAAGGCAAAGGTATAAGTGGTAGGAGCCAATTTGTTTTTGGTGATCGAGACACTTAGTGAGTGTGATCACATTTAGGAATCGATAGCCGTACTATTAAGAGGGGTGAAACTCATATCAAAATGCGGTTATCAAAGTGCCACTAGATGCTCTAACTCATTGCATATGCATTTAGTATCTAGTGGAGTGCTAACACCTTGAAAACATTTTGTGAAAATATGCTAACACATGTGCACAAGGTGATACACTTGGTGGTTTGCACATTTGAGCAAGGGTTAGAAACTTCACCAGCGGAGTGTCCACCCATAGAGTGCAGATAGTCCGATGGTGCCACCGATGTCCTATACAGAAAAGACAGGGTTTCACAGAGTGCACCGGACGCTGGTCTGAACTGGACCGGAGCGTCCGGTCAATGGAAGCTGTGAAGATGCTGGTGTCGGTCTTCGACTAGACGCTGGGTCACTTTGTGACTAGACACTGGTGGGGTGCATCTAGTCCTACTAACATGGCAGTGCACAGAGGAGACAGTGAGTGACTGGACGCTGGGTGAGTCTGGTCGAGCATGACCGGACGTGTCCGGTCGTGAGTGGAGGCTTACTAGAAATGACCGGATGCTGGGGTCCTACATCCGGTTGTGGCGCTGTGCTACATCCAGTCATCACTTGACCATTGGGATCAGATGCTTAGTATTTGAAGAGAGGGATGATGTGGTAGCCATCTGTTAACCGGACGCTGGAAGGGTGCGTCTGGTCGATCTGACCAGAGCATCCGGTCACCCCGAGTTATGCCTAGTGAAGGGGTACAATGGTTCTATTTCGTGGGGGCTTCTATTTAAGCCCCATGGTCGGCTCTAGCTCATTCTATTGGCCATTTGCATTGACATAGTAACCTTGTGAGCTTAGCCAAAGCCCTCCCACTCATCTCCATTATAGATTCAACATCTTTGTGAGATTGGGAGAGAATCCAAGTGCATTGCTTGAGTGTTTGCATCTAGAGGCTCTTGGTGTTCATGGTTCCCTGTGGGATTCGCTTGTTACTCTTGGTGGTTGCAGCCACCTAGATGGCTTGGAGTAGCAAGGATCATTGAGCAGAGGTTGGTGATTGTCTTCGACTCTGATCGTGGTGATTGTGAGGGGTTCTTGACCTTTCCCCGACGGAGAGCTAAAAGGTACTCTAGTGGATTGCTCATGGCTTGTGTGATCCTCATTTTGTATTGGTTGTGTGGCACCCTTTTGAGGGTTTGGCATATGAAGCCAATTAGCACGTGAACCTTCAAGTGAGTGAATCACCACAACGAGGACTAGCTTGCCGGCAAGCAAGTGAACCTCGGTAAAAAATCATTGTGTCTTCATTTGATTCTGAGGTGATTAGTCTTCATTGTTATTCATTCTTGTGATTGATTGGTTCACTCCTCGATATGGTGGTATAACTATCTTGCTCTCTCTCTTTACAATACCGCAAACTAGTTGTCAAGCTCTTTAGTGTAGCTAGTTGTGAGAGCTTATTAGTTTGGTTAGTGTGGCTCTTTAGTTAGCATTTGAGAGCGCACTAACTTAGTGTAGTGACATAGCTATTGTGTGGATAGAAACTATATATAAACTAGAATTTGTGGTAGGTGGCTTGCATTTTTAGTAGGCTAGCGCAACACTTGCTTCGCCTCATAATTATCTAACCAGTTTGCTAAGTATTATTGTAGAAATTTTTAATAGGCTATTCACCCCCCTCTAGCCATTAGGACCTTTCACATGGTACATGAGTGTCTCAGCCTCCACCGTGACGCACGTAACACCCTGGATGCCCATAGGTGTGGATGAAGCAATGAGAGAGAGGAAGCCAGCTGCGGCTACCACCCTCGTTGTGGTAGACGCTATGATAGCGGCGAGGACCAAAGCCCAAGCCGTGACCTGCTGGAACCTCAGGCCTTTGACCGACACATCCTCAATGATGTCTTCCCACCGTGGTACCGACCGCCGACCAACATCTTAAAATACTCTAGGAAAATGAACCCTGGACTATGGCTCAAGGATTACCAGCTTGCTTGCCAAGCTAGTGGAGCGGATAGTGACAGTTTCATTATTTGTAACCTCCCTTTATTCCTGGCCGATTCGGCGCGAATATGGTTGGAGCACCTTTCGCCCAACCGGATTCAAAGTTGGGTGGACCTAAAGGAGATTTTCGTGGGAAACTTCTAGGGCACCTACACACATCCTGGGAACCCATGGGATCTCAAAAACTGCCAAAAGAAGTCCAGCAAAACTCTTCGTGAGTACATCTAGCGCTTCTCTCAGTAGTGCAATGAGCTACCCGACGCATCGTTGTCGATGTTATAGGAGCCTTCCTATCTAGGACCATGTGCGAGTCCTTAGTTCACAAGCTGGGACACAAGGGCCCGCAAACCACCAAGGAGCTCCTCAACATCGCCACCAGCCATGCCTCGGGCGAGGAGATGGTCAGAGCAATTTTTTAATGTCCCAAGGGCAAGGCAAAGCGAGACGAGGACATCGGCGAAGGTGCCTCCAACCGCCCCAACAAGAAAAGAACAAGCAGTGGCATGAGGGCTCACTCATGGCCGCTGCCTATCGCAAGGGGGGTTAGAAGCCCACTAAGGGTACCCCAGACCACTTTGAGAAGCTACTCAAAGGGCCATGCCCGAACCATGCCTTCCCTATCAAGCACCTTGTCGGGTACCATAAAAAGGGGTCCCCTAAGCGAAAACCAAAAAAATCACTTAGACCCAGTCAAAAATCAAAGCCAAGAGACAACTATTGGCTAACCCCTGGCCTTGTCTGAGGCTACCGACTCTCCGCCTCGCTCGAGGCCTCGCACGAAAGGCCTCGGACAGGCTACCAATTCTCCGCCTCGCTCGAGGACTCGCACGTAAGGCCTCGGACGAGTAACCTCCGCCTCGCTCGAGGCCTCGCACGTAAGGCCTCGGACGAGTAACCGATTCTCCATCTCGCTTGAGGCCGGCTTGACGAACAACCCCGCCGCCTCCGCCTCGACCGATTTCCCTGACAGAATGTCACGTTCAACTAACGCGACCAACCACTCCCGCGGTGTCAGCTAGACGACGGCTCGACACAGCAGAGTGACCAACAAGATGGGAGTCACATCAACACCATGCCGTCAGAAGCCCACTAAGGGTACCCTAGACCACTTTGAGAAGCTACTCAAAGGGCCATGCCCAAACCATGCCTTCCCTGTCAAGCACCTTGTCGAGTACCATAAAAAGGGGTCCCCTAAGCGAAAACCAAAAAATCACTTAGACCCTGTCAAAAATCAAAGCCAAGAGACAACTATTGGCTAACCCCCAGCCTTATCTGAGGCTACTGACTCTCCGCCTCGCTCAAGGCCTCGCATGAAAGGCCTCGGACAGGCTACCGATTCTCCGCCTCGCTCGAGGACTCGCACGTAAGGCCTCGGACAAGTAACCTCTGCCTCGCTCGAGGCCTCACACGTAAGGCCTCGGACGAGTAACCGATTCTCCATCTCGCTCGAGGCTAGCTCGACGAACAACCCCACCGCCTCTGCCTCGACCGATTTCCCTAACAGAACGTCACGTTCAACTAACGCGACCAACCACTCCCACGGTGTCAGCCGGACGACGGCTCGACACAGCGGAGTGACCAACAAGATGGGAGTCGCATCAACACCATGCCGTCAGAAGCCCACTAAGGGTACCCTAGACCACTTTGAGAAGCTACTCAAAGGGCCATGCCCGAACCATGCCTTCCCTGTCAAGCACCTTGTCGGGTACCATAAAAAGGGGTCCCCTAAGCGAAAACCGAAAAAATCACTTAGACCCTGTCAAAAATCAAAGCCAAGAGAAAACTATTGGCTAACCCCCGGCCTTGTCTGAGGCTACCGACTCTCCGCCTCGCTCGAGGCCTCGCACGAAAGGCCTCGGACAGGCTACCGATTCTCCGCCTCGCTCAAGGACTCGCACATAAGGCCTCGAACGAGTAACCTCCGCCTCGCTCGAGGCCTCGCACGTAAGGCCTTGGACGAGTAACCGATTCTCCGTCTTGCTCAAGGCCGGCTCGACGAACAACCCCGCCGCCTCCGCCTCGACCGATTTCCCTGACAGAACGTCACGTTCAACTAACGTGACCAACCACTCCCACGGTGTCAGCCGGACGACGGCTCGACACAGCGGAGTGACCAACAAGATGGGAGTCGCATCAACACCATGCCGTCTGGGACAAGACAGGGCAGGGGTTACCGGTCACTGTGCTCAGCACTGTGCCCACGACTGACGCCCATACTATGCTATGCTACCTAACCCCTGCTCCAGGAACAACACGGCATGGGGAGTCAAGTCCGGGTCACTGTAGCCTTGGAATCAGTGTGTAGGACCAACTGCTCCCTCTGGACCTCGGCAATCCACTTCAGGGTCTCGGCAGCCTTGGGATTCGCACCTGCTGAGCCCCCCACGATGGCTCGGCCTCGGCACCAACTAAGCCTCAGCTTTTTACACTATCAGCACACAGCGACCGGCACGTCATTCGCCATGCCCTGTGTCAAGCTATCACTGGAGCTCCCACGTCGCACAGGATCGGATGTGACCGGCGCGTTGCTCCAGCATATCAAGGACAGAACCGCTCTGTCGACCATGCCGCCACAGTAGCAAGCTATAGGGCTCAGACACGCCACCTCCGCTTATAGGACGCTGCGTAGCGAACACATGTATCACCCCTGTCCCCCCTTCAACTATAAAAGGGAGAGACCGGGGCCGTTTCTAGGGACGACGGGCTCATGCTCTCACGAACGGATGACCAGACAGAACATAGACAGATAGACGCTTAGACCCACGTGCAAGCAACGCGCAACACTCTGTAATCCGCATGCTCCCCCACTGCCTGAGATCAACATCTCAAGCAATCCACACCGTTCCACACAGAGACCTAGGGCTAGCTCCCTCTCTCGCCTAGCTTGTAACCCCTTACTATGAGCACATCGGTGCAAGGAATACAAGATCGATCTCTCAGACTAGACGTAGGGCACCTATTGCCTGAACCAGTATAAACCTTATGTCTCTTTGCATCACCATCCGGGATTAGGAACATGTAGTACAAATTCACTAGTTGGTTGAGGGCTTGCCGGTCCAAAACACCGACAGTTGACGCGCTAGGTAGGGGCTATACTGCATGTCAGCTTCGTCATCCCGACAAGTTCCGGATGGCAGACCCCGTACGACCAATGCGTCTCAGCATGGTGATCTGGTTCGAGAGCCTAGAGTTCATGTCTCTAGGATCTGAGTACGACATGGTACTCCTCACACCCGAGCCCCACCGACCGATGATGACATCACGCATCAGCAGCCCAGGCGCAGACAGCGCCCGGGCGGCCGCTCTCGTCACGCTCGCTAGGCGCGACACGAGCGGGACCACCCCGACACTGCACGAGCTCGGGGCAATGCACCACGTTCTACCGGTATCCCATGCCCGGCTGTTGGTACGGAGTCCCTGGTTGGGGACCTGTCCAGCTTAAGCCTGGGCAAGGGAAAGGCACCGGTGGCATGCAGCGACGCCCCATCATCAAGCTCTACCCCACCACCTCCTGAGGTGTCACCTCCGGCAGAGCAAGACCCGGCGATGGCACCATCCCCTACCCTTTCGGGTTGCATAATGCTGCCACCGCCTATGCTTCCGCCTATGCTTCCACTCACGCGGAGCCCTCAGGACGCCACCAACGCTTCGCCCTCGATCTTGACGCCACTACCTCGACCCACACCCACACTGACTCCTCGGAGGAGGACGAGGCGTGGGTCAGAGTAGACTTCTCTGGGCTATGCGACCCTGAAGCCATGCGCCGCTTCCTGGCCGCAACCGACTACTGCTTTGGCTACTTCGACTCTGATGACGAAGGCACTTACAACCCCACTCGTGAGTGCTTCCACATCGAGCTTGGGATGCCGAGCACGGGCGATGAGGATGAAGGGGCAGGTTCTCGCTCCCCGCCCCCCGAGGGGGCAGGCGCCACCGCACCTCCACGCGTCGAGCCCCGGGCAGCACGGAACGAGAACCTTGCCCCCGAGGAACATCGGCGCCTTGACTTGGAGCAGCTCCATGAGCTTTAGGCCAAGGTCGAGCAAGACCGACTCCTGCTGTAGCAGCTCCGAGACACCCTCGAGCAAGAGCAGCAGGGACGCAGCGACGGTGGAGCAGCCCGACGGAGGGCTCGCGACGTCCACCGCCGCATCAACAATAACGAAGGGGGTGAGCAACCCCCTATCTTCAATCGCGCTAGCTAGAACATCGCGGCAGTGGTGATGCTTCTTCGAACGATGCCCAAGCCCTCTACCACGATGGGGCAATGAGTACACGGCGAGCCCCAGGACCTCCTTGAGACCGCCGCAGTGCAGCAGGCCGAGAGCTCTACTTCTTGATGGCACGGGGGTGCCTCGGAACTACCCACGGCATCGCTTCGGTAGGATAGAGTGGCCTCAGTTCGTCCCAAGCCTGCTCAGGCACCAATAGCCAACAGGGCCCCCTCGGTGCATGACCACCATGGCGACCGATGTGAGGAGCAAGGCGACCACGATGTGGTCAATAGGCGACGGCGCCACGATAATGAGGGGCCTGCCCAAGGCTACCACCCGCACCGAGGTGGTCGCTATGACAGTGGGGAGGACCGTAGTCTTCTCCTGGGCAACCTGGTCCTCAAGTCTTTAGCAGGGCCATCCGCGGCGCTCACAAAGTACAGCGGTCCTCAAGTCTTCTCCTAGGCAACCAGGTCCTCAAGTCTTCACCAACCAGCCAACCTCACAAAGTACAGCGGTGAGACCAACCCAGAGCTGTGGCTGGCCGATTACCGCCTGGCTTGTCAGCTGGGTGGCGCGGACGATGACCTGCTCATCATCCGCAACCTCCCCTTGTTCTTGTCAGACTTGGCACGAGCCTGGCTCAAACACCTCCCTCCCTCACAAATCCATGACTGGCATGACTTGGTAAGTGTCTTCGTTGGGAATTTCCAGGGCACATACGTGCGCCCTGGGAACTCCTGGGACCTCAAGAGTTGTCGCCAGGGGCCAGACGAGTCCCTCCGAGACTTCATCCGACGTTTCTCCAAGCAATGCACCGAGTTGCCCAGTGTCAGTGACTCGGAAATTGTCTAGGCTTTCCTCTCCGGCACCACCTACCGAGACTTGGTCCGAGAGTTAGGCCAGAACATGCCGACCTTGGCTGCCGCGCTCCTCTACATCGCCACCAACTTTGCCTCGGGCGAAGAGGCTATTAGGGCCATCTTCTCTGACAACGACTCTAAGGGGAAGCGGAGGGACGAGGTCCCCGAGGCCTCGGCTCCCCGCCTCCCCAAGAAAAAGAAAAAGGGTCGCTAGGCGAAACAGAAGGTCCTTGAGGCCGGTCTAGTCGCGGCCGTAGAGCGCAAGAATCCCTGAGGCCCTAGAGGCCCCGAGCTCTTCGATGACATGCTTAGGAAGCCCTACCCTTACCACTAGGGCCTAGTGAAGCACACCCTCAAAGAGTGCACCATGCTCCAGCGTTACTACGCCAAGCTCGGGCTCCCCCACGACGATGCCAAGAAGAAGGGCGCCGGCGACAGGGATGACGACAACGATGATGGGTTCCCCGAGGTGCATAATGCCTTCATGATCTTTGGCGGGCCTTCAGCATGCCTCATGGCACGCCAGCAAAAGAGGGAGCGCCAGGAGGTCTTCTCGGTGAAGGTCGCCGCTCCCTGGTACCTCAACTGGTCTCGAGAGGTGATCACCTTTGATCAGGATGACCACCCTGATCATGTCCCAAACCCGGGGCAGTACCCACTCATTGTTGACCCGATCATCGGTAACACCCGGCTCACCAAGGTGTTGATGGACGGAGGCAGCGGCCTCAATATCCTCTACGCCAACACCCTGCAGCTCCTAGAGCTTGACCAGTCATAGCTCCAGGGTGACGCCACGCCTTTCCACGACATCATGCCGAGGAAACGCACGCGACCCCTCGGGCGCATCGACTTGCCTGTCTGCTTCGGCACTCCCTCCAACTACCGCAAGGAGGTCCTCACCTTCAAGGTGGTTGGGTTCAAAGGAACCTACCACGCCATCCTAGGGTGGCCATGCTATGCCAAGTTCATGGCGGTCCCCAACTACACCTACCTCAAGCTCAAGATGTCGGGTCCCAACGGCGTCATCACTGTCGAGTCCACGTACGAGCATGCATACGACTATGACGTCGAATGCATCGAGTACGCCGAGGCTCTCATGGAGGCCGAGACTCTCATCGTCAACCTCGACTGACTTGGTAATGAGCTGCCCGAGCCCAAGCATCGTGCCAGGACTTTCGAGCCCGCGGAGGCCGTCAAGCTCATCCCGGTCGACCCCACCTGCCCCGACGACCAGGCGTTGAGGATCAGTGCCACCCTCGACATCAAATAGGAAGCCGTGCTCGTCGACTTTCTTCGCACGAATGCCGATGTATTCGTGTGGAGTCCCTCGGACATGCTGGGCATATCGAGGGAAGTCGCCGAGCACACCTTGGACATTCGGGCCAGCTCTAGACCGGTGAAGCAGCGCCTGCGCCGATTCGACAAGGAAAAGCGCAGGACCATCGGCGAGGAGGTGCAGAAACTTTTGGCGGTCGGATTCATCAAGGAAGTGTCCCATCCAGAGTGGTTAGCTAATCCTGTATTAGTTAAGAAGAAAAATGGGAAGTGGAGGATGTGTGTAGACTACACCGGTTTGAATAAAGCCTGTCCAAAAGTCCCTTTCCCATTGCCTAGAATCGATCAAATCATCGACTCCACTGCAGGATGCAAAATTCTATCTTTCCTTGATGCGTATTTCGATTACCATCAAATCAAGATGAAAGAGTCCGACCAGCTCGCGACTTCTTTTATCACACCATTCAGCATGTACTGCTATGTGACTATGCCTTTCGGCCTCAGAAAAGCAGGGGCCACATACCAGTGGTGCATGACCCAGGTCTTTGGCCAGCACATTGGGCGAACCATCGAGGCCTACGTGGACAACATCGTGGTAGAGTCCAAAAAGGCTGAGAATCTCGTCGACGACCTGGAGATAGCCTTCAAATGCCTCGGAGAGAAGGGCATCAAGCTCAACCCCGAGAAGTGTGTCTTCGGGGTCCCCCGAGGCATGCTCTTGGGATTCATAGTCTCAGAACGCGGCATCGAGGCCAACCCAGAGAAGGCCTCAGCCGTAACCAACATGGGACCAATCCGAGATCTCAAAGGAGTACAGAGGGTTATGGGATGCCTTGCGGCTCGGAGCCGCTTCATCTCGCGCCTTGGCGAAAAAGGCTTGCCTCTGTACCGCCTCTTGAGGAAATCTGAACGCTTTTCTTGGACCCTCGAGGCCGAAGAAGCCCTCGCCAAGCTCAAGGCACTGCTCACCAATCCTCCTGTCCTGGTACCGCCGGCCAAGGACGAGACCCTCTTACTCTATGTCATCGCAACGACCCAAGTGGCTAGCGTGGCCGTAGTAGTCAAGAGGCAGGAAGAAGGGCATGCTTTACCCATCCAACGACATGTTTGCTTCATCAGCGAAGTGCTCTCCGAGACCAAAACACGCTACCCCCACATCCAGAAGCTGATCTACGCTGTAGTCTTGGCTCGGCGCAAGCTGTGTCACTACTTCGAGTCCCACCCGGTGACCGTGGTGTTGTCTTTCCCCCTGGGAGAGATAATCCATAACCGGGAGGCCTTGGGTAGGATAGCCAAGTGGGCCGTCGAACTCATGGGGGAAGCCCTGGCTTTTGCGCCTTAGAAAATAATCAAGTCTCAGGTCTTGGCCGATTTTGTGGCTGAGTGGACCGACACCCAACTGCCACCTGCTCAAGTCCAGGCGGAGTGCTGGACCATGTACTTCGATGGGTCCCTGATGAAGACCGGGGCAGGCGCGGGTCTGCTCTTCATCTTGCCCCTCGGAGTACACATGTGCTACATAATTCGGCTCCACTTCGCCGCCTCCAATAATGTAGCCGAGTACGAGGCCCTCGTCAACGGCTTACAGATCGCCATCGAACTTGGAGTACGGCGTCTCGACGTTCGGGGTGACTCGCAGCTCATCGTCGATCAAGTGATGAAGGAGTCAAACTATCACGACCCCAAAATGGAGGCATACTGCAAGTCGGTATGTCTCCTAGAAGACAAGTTTGACGGTCTCGAACTCAACCACATCGCGTGAAAATTCAACGAGGCCATGGACGAACTATCAAAGATGGCGTCGGCACGGGCTCCGATCCCCCCAAATGTCTTCGCCAGAGACCTCCACAAGCCTTCCATCGACTATGCCTCAGCGACGGAAGAGGGCCCACCGGTCGAGCCCACCATAGGGCCCGAGGCCCCCTCTGTCACCGAGACCCCTTCGGCCGAGCCCGAGGTCATGGAAGTCAACGCGGAGCCTCCCGAGGCCAACCAGGGCATGGACTGGCGAGTCCCATTCCTTGATTGCCTCGCTCGAGGAGAGCTTCCTACAGACAGGACCAAAGCCCGACAGCTTGCGCGATGAGCCAAAACTTACGTCCTCAGCAACGGTGAGTTGTATAGGCGAAGCCCGTCTGGCGTGCTCCAACGATGCAACACCATCGAGGCAGGCCAAGCCCTACTTTGGGACTTGCACGCGGGGGCCTGCGGGCACCATGTAGTGCCTTGGACGCTCGTGGGAAACGCCTTCCGCCAAGGGTTCTACTGGCCAACGGCGGTTGCTGATGCCACCAAGCTCGTACGCTCCTACGAGGGATGCTAGTACTATGCGCGGTAGACGCACCTCCTAGCCCAAGCCCTCCAAACCATCCCCATTACATGGCCGTTCACCGTGTGGGGGCTTGACATGGTTGGGCCTCTGCAGAAGGCCCCCGAAGGTTACACCCATCTGCTGGTAGCGATCGATAAGTTCTCCAAATGGATCGAGGCTCGTCCGATCAATCGAATCAAATCTGAGCAAGTGGTGCTGTTCTTCACCGACATCATCCATAGGTTCGGGGTTCCGAACACCATCATCACCGACAATGGGACACAATTCACCGACCAAAAATTCCTAACGTTCTGTGACGACCACCACATCTATGTGGCCTGGTCGGCCGTAGGACACCCTAGGACAAACGGCCAAGTAGAACATGCCAACGGCATGATCCTACAAGGCCTCAAGCCAATAATATACAACCGGTTGAAGAAATTTGGCAAGAAATGGCTTGCCGAACTCCCGTCGGTCATCTAGAGCCTGAGGAACACCCCGAGCTGAGCCACAGGGTTCACACCGTTCTTCCTGGTCTATGGAGCCAAGGCCATCCTCCCCACTGACTTGGAGTACGGCTCCCCGAGGCTACAGGCCTACAACGAGCAGAGCAACCGCACTGCCCATGAGGACGCCCTCGACCAACTAGAGGAAGCCCGAGATGTTGCGCTTCTACATTCGGCCAAGTACCAGCAAGCCCTACGACGCTATCAAGCCCAGCGCATTCGAAGCCGAGACCTGAAGGTGGGCGACCTAGTGCTGAGGCTGAGGCAGAGCAACAAGGGCTGCCACAAGCTGACCCCTCCATGGGAAGGACCATACATCATCGCCCAAGTGCTGAAGCCTAGGACCTACAAGCTAGCCAATGAGAAGGGCGAAATCCTCACCAACGCTTGGAACATAGAACAACTACATCGCTTTTACCCTTAAATTTCCAAGCATTGTATACATTGTTTCTCGAAATACAATTAAGAAGCGTTATTTAGTTGTTCTAATTTTTCGAGAAACCCCCCGGGCCCATCATGGGCCTCAGCATTATGATAACACCATAAGGGAGACTCAGCTCTGCCTCTATAGAGGCGCCCACTGCGGGGCTCGAACAAGACACGGCTCTACCTCTGCAGAACCAAGCCTCCCTCGGGGGCTAGAAGGGGGGACTCCCCCCCTAAGTCCCACGCACCATTTTTAGTCGTTTTTCAAAAAAATTCTACGCCTAACTCTCTAGCATGCTCTAACATATCGGTTGTAAAAAACCTAAGGACCGAAAGTCTGTCTCAAGGCCAAAAGGCCGGTCGAGTCACGAGACGGCCTACGCCTCCGGGCTACGGCACTCCTTCACCACCTTTTGCCCAAGGGGCAGCTTAGGCTCCGAGGAAGTTTTTTGCAAGAGATATGTTCAGAGACAAGACAGAGGGCAGAGGCTTAGAAATACAGTAAAAACAATTAAAAAGCATATACACACGAGTACTTTAAAAGGCCTCGACGGCCACAAGCGTCACGATACGATAATAATCCTACTCTATTCTACATGGCCCTTTTGGCCTAGGTCAAGGCTCAGGGTCTCCAGCATCGGCGGACGGCGTGGGAGGGACCACCTCCTCTTCGAACAACTTGGCCAGCGTCGTGCTGGGGCCCTCAGCCGCCTCCATTAGCTTCATGACCTCCTCATCAGCCTCCTCGTCATCCTTGGCCAAGACATAACCGTCACTAACGGCCTCGAGGTCGACGCCGGTGTAGTGCGAGGAGATGACGGCTAGGGCATGCTTGACGCCCATGTGCAGCGCCCCCCAGAGCCGCTCGCGCATTTAGCCGCTCAATGCAATCAGGCGGCTCCCAAGGGACCTGCCCGACTAGACCCCCTCAACCTCCAGGGCCTTGCAGGCGGCACGGGCGGTGCTCTACAGCGCGTTGTGCTTCCCGATCTTGGTCTCGAGCACCTCCTACACCACGATGGAAGCCTCAGCGACCCGGGAGACCTCCTTCTCCAACCCATGCCAAGACAAGCAGGATGGGGTTAAGCGCAAAAGGAAATAAGCCGAACAGGGGCTAGGGCCTATGGGACTCACCCTCGGCTTTCTCTTCCCAGCGCTAGGCCTCGACCCAGGAGGCCTCGGCTTTCTCTTTCCAGCGCTGGACCTCGACCCGAGAGGCCTCGGCCGCCCTGGAAGCCTCCTTCTCTAGCTCTGCATCGCATCAGGGAGTTAGGGGTCGAACGCAAGAAAAACAAATAAAACAAGGGGGACGGGACTCACCCTTGGCCTTTTCCTTTAAAGCTAGGGCCTCGACCTGGGAGGCCTCAGCCACCTTGAGGGCCTTGGCCAGGGCACCTTTCGTCAGCAGGTGCACGCCTTGCTCTGCCCCCAGCTACCCGGCGACGGCCTTGGCAGAGGCCTCTGCTTGTTCGGCCCAGAACCTGAAGGTGTCCCGCTCGCCAGCCACCCAGGTCAGCTCCTCCTCTAGCTCCTTGATCCACGCCACCATAGGGGCGGCCTGCTCCTGAACCGTGGCCACCTCAGCCTTCGCATCGACACAGCGAAGGCGGAGGTCCTCCACCTCCGCACTCCACACCTACAGAAGCTCGCTGGCACTAGCAAGCAGGTCCTCCTACCGCTGGAGCTAGTCCCAGACGTCCCTCTCCCGTCGAAGGAAGATTGACTTCCCGAGGGATCGGGCCTCGAGCTCCTAGATGGGTAGAGCAGAGGTCAAGCACTGCGAGAGAACTCGGTAAAAAGATGACACCGCACGAGAAAAGAAGGCGCATACCTGGGCAACGCCGGGCAGATCATCGGCCATGACGGACAACGCTGTCTGCAACGACTGCTCCGCCAGATGGCGGTACTGCTCGAAAGTGCTCTAGTGCCCCCCCCCTCAGTCACATCGTCGAGAGCGAACAACGGCTCCCCTTTAGGGTCGTCTTGGCTCTGCCACAAGACATGTGGGTGATCCCACCCGCGGGGCTTGGGTTGTACCCGCACGAGGGCCGAGCTTCCCTTGCCAGAAGCCAGAGCTGGCTGCTCCGAGGTGCTGGCCGCCTCGGCATCCGCCGCCTCCTTCCCCCGAGAAGTATTGTCGGAGGAGATCGAATGGACCTCCACTTCCCGGGCGCTCTCCCGCGATGGCGGCGGGCCTTGGACTGGGGGCGGTATTGAGGCTTGCGCCGCCTCCATCCTCGCTTCCTGGGCCGCCGGCTCCACTGCGCCCATGCCAGCCTCCGCCACCTCGGCCTCGGTGGTCCCGGGGGCTCCGGCCTCAGCCACCTCAGCCTCGGTGGTCCTAGACGCCCTAGCCTCCGTCGCCTCGGCCTCGGGAGTCCTAAGGACCTCGGCTTCGGCCTCGGTGGCCTCAGCGACTGAGGGCACCTCGGCTTCATCTGACCCATAGGCCTCAGCCTCACGGGGCGTAGGCTCCTCCTCCTCCGCTTGCTCCATGGCTGCCTCGGTAGCCTCTCCCTAGGCTACTGGCTCCTTCGGGTCGGCCCTCGCCAACGCCGCGCCACGTTGTATGGCGGCTTGCGCCTCCACCACCCATTGGGTGGTGGAGCTAGGGCTCACCTTGAGCGCCTTACGTGGTGCCAAGGCGGGCGCCTCCGCATGACGCTTCTGGCTGAAGATGAGATACTTACGCGGTCAGCATATGACCAGAAAGCGAGCGGGAGACGATACGAACTCCGCTGACAAAGCACTTACCTCAAATGGGGACACAACCACTTCTGCACCGTGCCCCTCATCCTCTGCAACGACGGTGGTGGCGGCGGTGGCATGGCCCCCGTGTCCATTGGTGCCGGCCGGACCTCGACGGACCCCAGCGTCGCCTTGACCCTCTGCGGAGGCTGTTGGGTCGCCTCCGCCGCCACCTGCTCCACCTCCGCCGTCGAGCCCACCAGGCTAACGGCGCGCTTCCCTAACGCCCGTGCCTTGGGCATGTCGGCCTCGGCCCTAGGGCGGGCGATCGCCGGCCCAAGGCGTCCTCTCCTCCTCCTCCTGGAAACGCCGGGTTGCTCGCCGACGCCCCGAGCGCCGTCCCCCTGACGTCAGGGAGATGGTCTAGGGTACCCCGCCTCACCTCGCTCTTGTCGTGATCGCTCAAGGACTCCGACAACGATGGTGATGGAGACGCCTCCACCAGGAGACCATCGTGCCGCTGCTGCCGGCGATGCTTCTCCAGCTCTTCGCGCTCAAGGTTCTTCCTCTTGCGCTTTGCCTCCTTGACGTCCTTCTTCTTCTTCTGCACCACGATGTGCGCCCGGTTCACCGCCCATCGCTTTGCGTCCTCGGGAATGGGCGGCGGGGAGGCCCGCACATCCCTCGTCCCCTATAGGAACGTCAAACACAAATAAGGGAATAGGAAACGATGAGGAACGAGGAGGCCTCGGGGGCTGTAGCAGTGCGTGACTTACCAAGGAGAGGTACCCCCACGACAGGCGCATCACGATAGGGGTCAGACCACCGCTCTTCAGCCGCCCCTCCACTGTCTCCCTCACCCGACATAGAATCTCCTCATCGGAGAGGGCGACGGTAGACATCCGGATGCCCTCGATCAGCTCATCCGGTGTCATGTCAAACATTCGCCGCCACTGAGCCATCAGCGGCAGCACCCTCCGGCGGTGGAAGGCCGCCATGACCACAGCTGCCATAAGGCCATGGCTCCGTAGCCTCTCCAGCCCCTCTAGGAGTAGCTGCAGCTTGGGCTGATCCTCCATCAGGACGCCATACCTCCACTTCTCCGGCTGGCTCTCCACGACCTGCCCGGTGTAGGGGGGAAGTCCGCCATCGTCGTTGCAGAGGTAGAACGAGATGTTGTACCAGCGGCGGTTGGACGACGTGAGCTGGGCCGGGATGTAGAGGTGCTGCCGGTCTTGGCACACTTGGAGAGTGTAGCCACTGGCCCTCACCGCCTTCCTTGTGCCCATCGACTTGGTAGTATGCCCCACCCGGAAGAGGTGGAGCCACAGCTCCCAGTGGGGGGCAATGCCCAGGTACCCCTCGTAGACGGCGACGAAGATGGCCGCCTACGCAATGGAGTTGGGGTTGAAGTTGTGAAGCTCCATGCCATAGTAGTGTGGGAGCGCCCACATGAACTGGTCCGCTGGCAGGCCGAGACCACGCTCATGGAAGGACACGAAGCTCACGATGTAGCCATCACGTGGCCTCGGCTCCCGCTCGCCCACCGGAGCAATCCACTCTGGCCTAGTGGGGTCGGTAACCGGGCGGAGGAGGCCGTCATCAACGAGCGACCGCAGCGTCTCCACGGACACGTCGAACGGACCCCAAGGATCCATCGGAATGACAACAATGCCACCGGCCATGAGTGTAGTGGGAATGTGGCTATGGCGGTAAGGCTCGCCCTCTCCCTCTCTTCCTCCCCCTTCTCCCTTCTTCTCCCCGGTGCTCTCTGTTCTTAGCGATGGCTCGAGGGAAGAAAAGGTGAATGCAGGCAAGGTAAGGAGGGGAGGGGTGAGGCTCGTCACATATTTATGCAGGAAGGGGGTGAAACGGACAGGCGATGAAATTGGGGAAGTTCCCCTCAGATCCGGCATAGTTAATCTGGATCCAATTAAACCGCCCACGTGCCCACCTTTTCCTCATTAATCACGCGCACAGTAACGTCCCATCTGCAAACATCACGTCGCATCCGACCGCAGCGACGGTAGGCACCATTCCGTCTCCCCGAGAAACCGCCCCAAAAGGCGCGCCCACCATTGTCAACCGATGGGAGGGGAATATCCCCCACCCGATTCCTTTCAGACGAAGGAACTAGGCACTGAGCCCGTTACGGTCTAGGGGTTCGAAGGCTAGGCCCTCGAGGGTTTCAACAGCCACCCCAGGACAACAAAGTCAGGGATAACTATGGGCGAGCCCGTACATGGCTGAGGCCCAAGCAAGCAAATGCTTGGGATGCCCTAAGTTGTGTCCGAGACCGACAGGGAAGTCTCTGAATGGGATCCCACCATAGGGAGGCACCGAGCCCCCAGGGCCAATCGAATAGCCCTGGGACCCACTAGAGAAGCCCTCTGGTACTTTTTGGAGTGCGTCTCTAGACCGTTAGCCGACCTCTATCGAATGGGGCACGGGCCTCCACTCAGACTTACCCGATAACAGCTCACCAGAAGTGTCACCGCTCGCGCCCACCGAGGGTAGCCTGGCATATTCCACCCCTCCTTCCGAACGAAAAGGATGCGTGAGGGTCGCACAAAAAGCCAAGGGAACTCCTGGTCGCCCTCTTGCTCCATGTAGAGGCTCGAGGGCTCTTCCTGCAACCAAGCCGAGACCCAGCGACCTAGGCTCACATGCGAGGACTCGGCAAACAACCCCTCCTTCCGAATGAAAAGGATGCACGAGGGTCGCACAAAAAGCTAGGGGAACTCCTGATCACCCTCTCGCTCCGTGCAGAGGCTCAGGGGCTCTTCCTGCAACCAAGCCGAGACCCAGCGACCCAGACTCGCACTCGAGGGCTCAACAAACAACTCCTCCTTCTGAACGAAAAGGATGCGCGAGGGTCGCACAAAAAACCAGGGGAACTCCTGATCCCCCTCTCGCTCCGTGCAGAGGCTCGGGGGCTCTTCATGCAACCTTGCCGAGACCCAGTGACCCAGGCTCGCACTCGAGGGCTCGGCAAATAACCCCTCCTTCCGAACAAAAAGGATGCACGAGGGTCACACAAGAAGCCAGGAGAACTCCTGATCGCCCTCTCACTCCATGCAGAGGCTCGGGGGCTCCTCCTGCAAATAGGTCGAAGACAAGCAACCCAAACTCGCAGGGAAAAACGTGATAAAAGGCACCGGGCCTGTTACGGTCTAGGGGTTCGAAGGCTAGGCCCTCGAGGGTTTCGACAGCCGCCCTAGGACAATAGAGTCAGGGATGACTATGGGTGAGCCCGTACATGGCCGAGGCCCAAGCAAGCAAATGCTTGGGATGCCCTAAGTCATGTCTGAGACCGGTAGGGAAGTCTCTAAATAGGATCCCACCGTAGGGAGGCATCGAGCCCCTAGGGCCAATCGAACGGCCCTAGGACCCACTAGAGAAGCCCTCTGGTACTTTTTGGAGTGCGTCTCTGGACCACTAGCTGACCCCTATCGAATGGGGCACGGGCCTCCACTCGGACTTACCCGATAACAGCTCACCAGAAGTGTCACCACTCGTGCCCATCGAGGGTAGCCTGGCATATTCTACCCCTCCTTCTGAACGAAAAGGATGCGTGAGGGTCGCACAAAAAGCTAGGGGAACTCCTGATTGCCCTCTCGCTCCGTGCAGAGGCTCAGGGGCTCTTCCTACAACCAAGTCGAGACCCAGCGACCTAGGCTCACACACGAGGGCTCGGCAAACAACCCCTCCTTCTGAACAAAAAGGATGTGCGAGGGTCGCACAAAAAGCCAGGGGAACTCCTGATCGCCCTCTCGCTCCATGCAGAGGCTTAGGGTTCTTCCTACAAACCAAGCTGAGACCCAGGCTCGCACTCGAGGTCTCGGCAAACAACCCCTCCTTCTGAACGAAAAGGATGCACGAGGGTCGCATGAAAAGCCAGGGGAACTCCTGATTGCCCTCTTGCTCGGAGTAGAGGCTCGGGGGTTCTTTCTACAACCACGCCGAGACCCAGCGACCTAAACTCGCACTCGTGGACTCAGCAAACGTGATAAAACCATTCGCTCAACATGAGAAAAGCCCCTGGAGGAATAAACCCACTCCTCCAGGGCCTCGGGGGCTACACCCGGCGGGTGCGCTCATGCGCACCCACCGAGGCCTCAAGTACGAAACACCATCCTGCCAGGAGCTGCCATGAGCCGAGTCTCGTCAAAACCTTAGGGAGAGCACTCACACTCTTTCTGAGGCTCGACGGCTACTGTCGGGTACCATAAAAAGGGGTCCCCTAAGCGAAAATCAAAAAATCACTTAGACCCTGTCAAAAATCAAAGCCAAGAGACAACTATTGGCTAACCCCCGGCCTTGTCCGAGGCTACTGACTCTCCACCTCGCTCGAGGCCTCGCACGAAAGGCCTCGGACAGGCTACCGATTCTCCACCTCGCTCGAGGACTCGCACGTAAGGCCTCGGACGAGTAACCTCCGCCTCGCTCGAGGCCTCGCACATAAGGCCTCGAACAAGTAACCGATTCTTCGTCTCGCTCGAGGCCAGATCGATGAACAACCCCACCGCCTCCGCCTCGACTGATTTCCCTGACAGAATGTCACATTCAACTAACGCAACCAACCACTCCCACGGTGTTAGCCGGACGATGGCTCGACACAGCGGAGTGACCAACAAGATGGGAGTCGCATCAACACCATGCCATCCGGGATAGGACAGGGCAGGGGTTACCGGTCGCTGTGCTCGGCACTGTGCCCACGACTGATGCTCGTACTTCACTGTGCTACCTAACCCCTGCTCCAGGAATAACGCAGCATGGGGAGTCAAGTCCGGGTCACTGTAGCCTCAGAATCAGTGTGTAGGACCAAATGCTCCCTCTGAGCCTCGGCAATCCACTTTAGGGTCGCGGCAGCCTCGGGATTCGCGCCCGCCGAGCCCCCCACGATGGCTCGGCCTTGGCACCAACTGAGCCTCGGCTTTTTACACTATTAGCACACAACGACCAGCACGTCGTTCGCCATGCCCTGTGTCAAGCTATCACTGGAGCTCCCACATCGCACAAGATCGGATGTGATCGGTGTGTTGCTCCAACATATCAAGGACAGGACCGCTCCGTCAACCATGCCGCCACAGTAGCAAGCTACAGGGCTCGGACCCACCACCTCCGCTTACAGGACGCTGCGTAGCGAACACATGTATCACCCCTATCCCCCCTTCAACTATAAAAGGGAGAGACCAGGGCCGTTTCTAGGGACGATGGGCTCATGCTCTCACGAACGGACGACCAGACAGAACATAGATAGATAGACGCTCAGACCCACACGCAAGCAACGCGCAACACTCTGTAATCCACATGCTCCCCCGCTGCCTGAGATCAACATCTCAAGCAATCCACACCATTCCACGTAGAGACCTGGGGCTAGCTCCCTCTCTCGCCCAGCTTGTAACCCCCTACTACGAGCACCTCGGTGCAAGGAATATAAGATCAATCTCTCAGACTGGACATAGGGCACCTATTGCCTGAACCAGTATAAACCTTGTGTCTCTTTGCATCACCATCCGAGATTAGGAACACACAGTACAAATTCACTAGTTGGTTGAGGGCTCGCTGGTCCAAAACACCGACACACCTATACAAAAACTGCGCCCTCATGAAGCGGTTCCTGTTCGGTGGCTCTAACAAGGGGGAGCAGAAGAAGGAGCCCAAGCCGGTGGCAGACGATGCCGAGGGGAAGGATGGTGGCTTTCCAATGCCGAATGGCTACCTCATGATCTTTGGGGGGTCGGCGGCCTACGACTCCAAACGTTGCTAGAAGCTTGCACGCCACGAGGTCTATACGACCGAGCCGGCCATGCCTTCCTTCCTCCAATGGTCAGAGTCTACCATCACCTTTGATCAGACCGACCACCCAAAAAGCATCCTGCAGCCGGGAAGACACCTGCTCGTGGTCGACCTAATCATCGGCACAAAGTGGCTCACCAAGGCGCTGATGGATGACGGCAGCGGCCTTAATATCATGTATGCTGAGATGCTCGACACCATGGGCATCGACCGATCACGCATCTAGCCAGCCAGGGTGCCTTTCTATGACATCATGCCTAGAAAGCAGGCCATGCCACTTGGGTAGATTGATCTGCCCATCACCTTCGGCAATCTGACCAATTACAGGACAGAGACCCTTACCTTTGAGGTGGTCGGGTTCCACGGGACCTACCACGCCATCCTAGAACATCCATGCTATGCAAAGTTCATGGCCATCCCCAACTACACCTATCTAAAGTTGAAGATGTCAAGTCCGTGTGGGGTCATCACCGTCGGCACCTCCTTCCAGCGCACCTATGAGTGTGAGGTCGAGTGCTGCGAACACGCCGCGGCGATTGTCACCTCCAAAGAGCTCGTGGCCATTAGGGAGGAGATCGTTGAAGAAGCACCTAACACCAAGCGGTTGGCTAGGTCTTTCGAGCCTGTCAAGGGCGCCAAAGAGGAACTCATAGACCCCAGTAGCTCCAACGGCAAAGTGGTGTGTATCAGCACCATGCTTTCCTCCAAATAGGAAAGCGCACTCATCGACTTCCTCCGCACCAACAGAGACATCTTTGCGTGGAGACCCTCAAACATGCCAGACATTCCGAGAGAAGTCACCGAGCATGCCTTGAAGATTAGGTTAGGCTCCAAGCTAGTGAAGCAACGCCTGTGTCGCTTTGACGAGGAGATGCGTAGGGCCATCAGCAAGGAGATTGTGAAGCTTTTGGTGGCTGGATTCATCAAGGAGGTGTATCACCCTAAGTGATTAGCCAATCCCATTCTTATAAGAAAAGAGAGCAGGAAATGGAGAATGTGTGTTGATTACATGGGTCTCAACAAAGCGTATCCAAAGGATCTGTTTCCTTTGCCGTGCATAGACCAAGTAGTTGACTCGACCTCAGGATGCGAAACCCTTTGCTTCCTTAATGCGTACTCTGGGTACCACCAAATCGCGATGAAAGAGTCTGACCAGCTCACAACACCTTTCATCACCTCGTTCGGATCGTTCTGCTACGTCACAATGTCATTCGGTCTAAAAATGTGGGGGATATGTATCAGCGTTGTATGCTCAAGTGTTTCAGGGACCTCATTGGGCAAACCATTGAGGCCTACGTAGATGACATCATGGTCAAGTCCAAACAGGCTGACCAGCTCATAGCTAACCTAGAGCAGACCTTCGCGAAACTCCGAGCAAACGGCATCAAACTCAACCCCGAGAAATGCGTTTTTGGGGTCCCGAGGGGTATGTTGCTGGGTTTTATCATCTCCGAGCGCGGCATCAAAGCCAACCCAGAGAAGATCTCGTCCATCATGAGGATGGGCCCGATTCAAAAGATAAAGGGGTGCAACAAATTATAGGGTGTCGTGCCGCACTCAACCATTTTATCTCGCGCCTTGGTGAACGAGATCTCCCCCTCTATTGGCTTCCAAAGATAGCCGACCATTTCGAATGGATGCCCAAGGCCCAGGAGGCACTTGGCAATGTCAAGCAGCTCCTGATGAAGGCCCTGATCCTGGTCCTCTCGACCGACAAGGAATCTCTCCTGCTCTATATTGCTGCCACCAAGTAAGTGGTCAGCGCCGCCCTGGTGGTAGAGCAGGAAGAAGAGGGAAATGCTCTCAAAGTACAGTGTCCCATGTACTTTGTTAGCGAGTCTTGTCCGATTCCAAGACTCGCTACCCTCAAATCTAGAAACTCCTATACGTTATCCTAATCGCCAAGAGGAAGTTACGTCACTACTTTGAGTCACACCCAGTGATGGTCATGACGTCCTTCCCTCTCAGCGAGGTCATCCAAAATCGGGATGCCACAGGAGCTGATGGGTTAGGGCATTTCGTATGCCCCTCGGACGGCCATCAAGTCCCAAGTGCTGGCTGATTTCATTGCAGAATGGACCAAGATCCAAATGTCGCCAGCAGCCATCGACCAAGAGTACTAGACGATATACTTAGATGGATCGCTGATGAAGAAAGGCACTGGTGTGGGGCTGGTCTTTGTTTCACCCCTTAGGGTACGCATGAGGTACATGGTTCACATCCATTTCCATGCCTCCAACAATGTGGCCGAGTATGAGGCACTCATCAACGGCCGACACATCGCCATCGAGTTGGGCATCCGACGGCTTGACATCAGGGGTGACTCCGAGCTGGTCATCAACCAAGTTATGGAGGCAAGCTACCATAGTGCCAAGATGGTTGCATATTGCCAAGAAGTCCACCAGCTAGAGGATAAGTTCAATGGTCTCGAACTCAACCACATCCTGAAATGGCTCAACGAGGCGGCCGACACGCTGGCAAAAATGGCATCCGACCGAGAGCCGATGCTGATGGGCATCTAAACCAGCGATCAGTATAAGCCCTCAGTCTGTTACGAGGAGGCGGAATAGACCAGTGATGGGTCACCTACCCTGGGCTTGGGGGCTAACCGAGCGTCGGCTCCTTCTGACCCCAAAGTCATGGAGCTTGACGAAGATCCAGCAGCAGAGCCCGACCCTTTATGTGACTACAGAACGCATTACCTCAACTGCCTCCTCCATGAGGCGCTATAGACGGACAAAATGGAGGCTCAGTGCCTTGAGTGTCATGCCAAGTCCTTCGTCATTACTGAGGGGGAACTCTACAAGTGAAGCCACACTGGGATCCTACAGTGCTGCATCCCCATCGAACAAGGGAAGCAGTTGCTGAGAGATATCCACGATGGGGTCTGCGGGCACCATGCTACACCTAGGATGTTGGTCAGAAATGCATTCTGACAGGGCTTCTATTGGTCGATCATAGTAGCCGGCGCTGAACACATTGTGTGCACCTACAAAGGGTGTCAATACTATGCTTGGCAGACCCACGTGTCGGCCCAAGCACTCCAAATGATCCCCATCACATGGTCGTTCATGGTCTAGGGGCTCGATATGGTCGGACCCCTCAAGAGAGCACCCAGGGGCTATACGCACTTGCTTATCACCGTAGACAAGTTTACAATGTGGATAGAGGCTCGACCAATCTCTATGATCAAATCTGAGCAAGCCGTGTTGTTCTTCCTTGACATCGTCCATCGCTTTGGAGTCTTGAACTCCATTATCACGGACGATGACATGTAGTTCATCGGGAGAAAGTTCCTCCGATTCTATGATGACTACCACATCCGTGTTGATTGGGCTGCCGTGGCGCACCCCCGCACGAATGGCATGGTCCTACAAGGCCTGAAGCCTAGGATCTTCAACTGGCTGAACAAATTCGACGGACGATGGGTTACGGAGCTTCCCATGATGTTATGGAGCTTGAGGATGACCCCCAGCCGGGTGACTGGCTACACACCTTACTTCATGGTCTACGGTTCTGAGGCAGTCCTCCCAACTGACCTCAACTACGGAGCGTCGAGGGTCAGGGCGTACAACGAGCAGGGAGCCGAGGCGTCCCTTGAGGATGCCATGGATTAGCTCAATGAAGCACATGATGTTGCCCTCCTCTGCTCGTCCAAGTACCAGCAAGCATTGCACCGGTACCATAGCCGTCGGGTGTGGGGTCAAGAATTCCATGTCAGGGACCTGGTGCTCTGCTTCATCCAGAGCGATAAGAACTGCCACAAGCTCTCTCCGCCATGGGAGGGACTGTATGTCATCGTGGAGGTGCACCGGCCCGGCACCTACAAGCTCAAGACCGTCGACGGCAAGGTCTTCGTCAATGCCTGGAACATCAGCAGCTACATCACTTTTACCCCTAATCTATGCGCATACTTATGAAAATTAAGAATGATGTTTCTGAAATGAAAAACACTTTCTCTTATCGATTTCGCTATTGTCCCCTCAATCTTTAGTGACACCCGACCCCAGCAACGGCAAGGGGTCGGACCTCACTCGGGGGCTGATAAGAGTATATCTACCTAAAAACAACCGCTGTGCTCAACCCTTTCTCATGTTAAGATCTAGAAGCAAGGGTTGCAGAAACAAACGCTGAGTAAAACTGGTCGGACTACAAGAAACCTACGCCCCAGCGGCTACAACATTTTTGCTCACTAGCATGATAAGAGTTTTTTCGCGTGCACCTCGAGCTTTACAGCCTTAACAATGAAAAGGGTCGGAACGCATTAACCTTTTTATATAGAAAAAGGGAGAAGAGCCAAAAGTCTATTCGGCCATAACAAAAGTTAAGAACTTGTCCACTTATTACAAGTTCGACGCCTGTCTTATCTAACTAACTAATTCTTTGGGGGATGATCTCATCCTCTATCTTGGCTGATAAGTCATGTACAAGAGGGGCCACCTCCTTCTCGATATCGTCTAGCTCGGCCATGGAGTAACCAAGCGCAAAGCCCTAGCTCATCATCGCTAGATCGATGTTCTCGTAATGAGAATGGGCGATCGCAAATGATCGGTGAACACCGAAGCGAAGAATGTCCCTCGTGATCTCACGTGCTCGATCCATAATTTGAACAGCACGAACCGTGAACGAGCTTGTCCCCTACTCCGGGGCTAGTTCAAGGTCGTCGAAGACCAGCTAGACAGCGATGCACAGGGTATCGTGCTTGTCACTCTCTGTCAGGAGGGAGGCCTTCACCTCGTTTAGCTCATTCTCCAGGCCATGTCTCTTCATCACCTCTTCCCCAAGCTTGTCATTGAGACCTGTCCAATTCACATACCGACCATGTCAAAAGGCCTACCACAGATTCTAGGGAGAAAGACAAGGGAAACTAGAGGCTTACCATCCACGTCCGCCCTAAGCCTGCGCACCTCATCGCGCTGCCTAGTCACCTCGGCCTCCAGGCACCGGACCTCTTCCTAGCGCCGCTCGTGCTGTCGGGTCACCTCGGCCTCCAGGCACTGGACCTCTTTCTGGCACTGATAGACCTCCATGGCGAGCCTAGCAGACATGCCCTCAGCAACAACATTCAGGTCCCCCTCCCCCTCAAGCTCACCCTCAAGGAGGTTGATCCGCTGCTGGGCGTCAGCATGCTCCTGGCAAGCCAAGTCACACTCCGTGTGGAGCCCCTCTATGGCTTGGAGCAAATCATCCCGCTCCTTCCATAGCCACTCGGCCTCCACAATGTCTGTGCGTGCCCTCTCGATCAGGGCCATGAGCTTCTCCCCGGCCTCGCGAGCATCATCGCTAGCATCCTTCTCCTGAACTCAGAGGTCAGCCAGCTCTCAAGCGGCGAGGGCAAGCTCAGCCACCTCCTGAAGGGCGGCAGCGAGCTGTGCCACCAGACCCTCACTCTGCCACTTCTCTTCGGCGAGGCAGTCCCAAACGTCCTTCTCGCGATGAATGAATTGGGACTTCTCTCGGCTGTGGACCATAAGGGACTATGGAGAGGATAGGACTTAGAGGTGCGGAAAGAGAAAATATGGGTCAGAAACACGGTTATATCATACCTAGCCAACCGAGGCGATGACGTCGCGCAACGAGCTCAGCGTGGTGGTCAAGGCATGAACTGCGGTCGCAACCTCCATGTGGATGCTCTCCCATTCCCTATCCTCCATGGTGTCATCGAGGGCAAAAAGCATCACCCCTGGGTCCCGCTGGTCTACCCACTAGATCTAGGATCCTACCCACATGTGCGGGTCGCCGCCCACCTGAACCAGAGACCAATATGGCTCCGCATCAATCCCACGCGGTGCTGACCCCTCTTACGTCAGCAACTCCTCTAGAGCAAACCCTCCAGCAGTAGAGGGGCAGGTGACATGGATGCAGAGGCCTGCCCCATTGCCACATCCTCTAAGGATGCCTTGGGTGCAACTTCTTCCGTCTGCCCCACCGTAGATGCGGCCACCTGCACGAATGATGGCTTTAGTTACGTTGTCTCCGCCTATGACATCACAGGCGCACCCGGCCACGCCATGTCTACCATGGACACCTCAGGTACGTCCTCCTCCATTCGCCCCACCGAGGAGGTGGCCACTCGCATGGATGACGTCTCCGGCTATGCCGCTTCTGCCTATGATGTCGTGGCCACACCCGGCTGCGCCATGCCTGCCATGGGCGCCCTAGACGTGCCCTCCTCCATCTGCTCTCTCATGGATGCAGCTAGTGGCTGTGCCTCCCTGGTCAACACTGTGATCGCCCAAGCACCACTCTAGCTCACCTCTGGCGTGGCGCCGGTCAGCTCCTGGCACGTCTACCGGAGGGCGAGGCTCTTCATCGGCGTAAGCCTCAGGAGAGTCCCATGTCCTCCGATGCTACAAAAGACAAGATGGTCAGTTTACGGCTAAAATTTGTTAAAGCAAAAAGACAAAAAAACTCATAACTCACCTCGATGCCATCGGGCGATGATGTTTTGGGGCTGGCCCACCCAACCCCAGCTGCCCCTCGTCGGCATGTTGCCGCTTTGAGCCCTCTCTCTACTCAGAGGGCCTAGATGGATCGGGCGGCTAGTTCCTGCTGACTATGGGGGCGCCATGAAAGGCCCGGATGGAGCGGGGCGGCTTGATTCCACCGACCCTAGGGGCGCGTCCTCCCCCTGCTACCTTGGGGCATGCCACGGGAAAGTCCTCGCCTGTGGCAGAGATGGATCCTCATCCCCCACCACCTAGCTCATCCCATTGGATGGGCGACCTAAAACCATCCCCACCTCCCAGCTCATCCCATTGGATGGGCAACCCAAAACTATTGCCTTCTTCTTCCTCCTCTTCTACTTCCTCTTCCTCCTCCTCCAAACCCTATCGCCGCTTTCCTTAGTTCAGCCTCACCCGCTGCTTTGCTCGTCGCCTCGCCTCCTTGTCATCCTTATCCTTCTTCCTCCGCTCATCTGTGGCATGGTTCGCTGCCCTCATGGCCACTTGCTCTGATAGCGACGCGATGGAGGCCCAGAAGCCCAAATCCACTGGCAGCTCGATAAAGCTCAGTTTTGGTCATATCATGGGATGTCCCGGGATTGGGAACACAGCATCGGACTCGTCTGTCACCGCTCCTTGATGCATTGCGCAATCTTGCTATTGTGAAGTGGCTCCTAGGTGACCATTATCGCGCCAAGTTCCACAACCAGCATCATCCCAAACAACAAGAGGGTGCACGACATCAGCGGCGCCACCCTCCTCGCGTGGTATGCTCCAATGACGCTATCCCCGCGAAGGTCATGGCTCCTTAGGGATGCGACAGCCTCGAGGATGACGCGCATCCTCTTCTTTTTCCTTGATGGGTGGCCCCCACGGCCACGTCTACAGTGCTTCTTCAATAAGGCGCCTGGTGAAGACCGACAAGGGGGTGGTGGGGTCCTTCTTCAAGTAGAACCACTACACGTGCCACCCCTTGTTGGATCTGGATAGCTGGTAGGGCATGTACTTGGCCGTCCGCTGCCCCCGGAGGTGGATGCCCACGCATCCCATCGGCACCGGGATCTCCCTGCCTCTGTCCATCTTCCTATGCAGGGAGATGGTGAAGAAGTACCTCCACAACTCGAAGTGCAGTTTAATCCCTAGGTACCCCTCTCACATCGCGATGAAGGCCACGACATGCTGGATCCCATTGGGGTTGAGGTGCTGCAGCTTGATCTGGTAGTGGTGCAGCAGCCCCCGGAAGAACGAATGAGGAGGGATTGCGAACCTACACTCGTGGAAGGGCACGAAGGATACGATGTAACCGTCAAGTGGCATCAGCACATCCTCGTGGTCAGGAACCAGCCACTTCATCGTGTCGATCCTCCTGCAAAGAAGACCACGCTTGATGAGGCCCTCCATGCATGTGTGGGTGACGTCGGAGTGGTACCACGTCTCCATGGAAAGCGAAGGCGGAGAAGCAAAGGCTACGGATCTAGGGCGCTGGCAGCAGATTAGCAAAGGCCGTAGATCCGAACGACGGTGGCAAAAAGGCAAAGAAGCGAAGGCTACAGATCTTGGGCGCTGATGGCGGATGAGCAAAGGTAGCAGATCTGAACAACGGCGGTGGAAAGGTAGAGAAGGCAAGGTTGCAGTTTAGTGTGCCGAAACATGAAGGCGGGGTAAGGCGATAAGTGAACCATATGCCTAGATTTATGCGCTTGCTACGCCACGTCACATCGCCCCCCCCCCCCCCCCCCGAAGACCGTGTGCATGCCACCTCTGGCCACTCCCTCGAAGGACGCGCTGGATGATGGTTTGCCCCATTCGATAGGCCAAGAACCGCCACAGGTAAGGAGGGATACGGAGCTAAAAACGCTCCCACGGCCCATTTAGGCCTAGGAGTTCGAAGGTTGGCCCATTGACAGGTTCACAACCGCTCTAGGGTGTCTTTAGAGTGAGGGGTGGATAAGGATGGCACGCTAGCGGCTAGTATCCGGGCACACAAGCTCTGTAGGCATCCCGACCCACGTTCGAGTCTTGGTCGAATCACAATCCATGGTTTTATCTCGAAGAAAGGCAGCGAGCCCTAGGGACCGGTCGAACGGACCTAAGAACTATATGGATTGGCCGCCAAGAATCTAGAGTCGGTCACCAACTGACCCATGTCGGACTCCTATGAATGGGAAGCTGGGGCCCCACTCAGACTAGCCCATTAACAGCTCACCGAGCACCATGATTTGTCCATCGAGGAAAACATGGCACGGCTCAGCCCATCTGTTTTATCAAAAAAAACGCTTGAGGGAGGACGATCACAAGACAAGTTGACCCCTCGACCGGACCCCTACTACATGCGGGGGCTCAAGGGAAGTTGGACTTGTAAGGAGACCGAATATGTGGTCGCATGATGATGGCGGATCGATCGAATCCTAGGGAGGGATCAGAATCAAGAGAAATCTTTTTTGGCCCCTCAAATCCCACAACTACATGTTCCCAAGGAGTCCGATCATGATAGAAGGGAATCGCAACCCACCAAGGCGTCCCGCGGGCAATAGAAGATCAAAGCCCTCGAAGTCCCTCCATCCGAAAAAGCCTACGAACGAGTGTCCTACTCCTCCATAAGCTCGGGGGCTACTGTCGGGTATCAGTATTAGGGATACCCGAAGAAGGGATCTGAGGACTGTGAATGACAAACTCTCCTAGATAATCAAGAACGTATTTCAGTCTTGACCGACCCTAAAGGGACGGTTTCTGCCTCGCCAGACCCCTCGGGCATGGGCCTCGTGTGGCCCGACCCCGAGGGCACAGGAGCCGTCTCACCCGACCCTGAGGGCACGGGCTCCGTCTCACCCGACCCCTCGAGCATGTTCCCCATGTCGCCGGACCCCGAGGGTATGGGAGTCGTCTCGCCCGACCCTAAGGGCATGGGCTCCGTCCCACCTGACCTCGAGGGCACGGGCTCCATCTCGCCCGACGGAGACCCATACCGTCTCCAACCACTATGGGTCTAAGGGTAGAACCCGGTGTCAAACTTTTAACACTGGGAGGGAAGTGGACACATCTTGACATGACCCGTGGCCACGTTAGGCCATGCCCGAGGGTTTGCATCGCCAACAGTAACGGGTGCGTGGTCGCTGTGCTGCCTAATCCCCGTACGACCGCTGACAGGCACGTCGGTTCACCACGCTGTCTGCCGGGATAGGATGGGATGCCACGACCAGCTAATGACGTTGAGGCATGGCACCAGGGGTGAACAGGAGCTCGATGTGGAGCCATCCCCGTCACCATCTACAACATCGGCTAGACCCGCATGAAGGAGAAGAAGGACGCGATGGCCATAGAGGCCAACTTCTCCCTCATTTTTCTCCTTTTCTCCCTCTAGTCTCTCTCTGTAACCTATGCCTTCCCCTTCACCTATAAAAGAGAAAGCAGGACGCCCCATGAGAGGCACGAGCACACGGCTGATGAGCTCAACAAGACTCAACTCCATTCGATCTTTTCACCAGAGACTTGGGACCTTCTCCCTCTCTCGTCCGTTTGTAACCCCTACTATAAACTAGTGTCAGTAACACGAGCAGCAGCAGACTGGACGTAGGGACATTCTGCCCAAACCAGTATAAATCATTGTGTCCTCCGAGCACACCATCCGGGCCAGACGCGCAAATACAATTTTACTAGCTGTTGGTTCGAAACACCGACAGCTAGTGTCCCGCCCCTTTCGGGGGGGAGTAGAGGCAAATCGTGTTGTCGTCCACGAGGCCCATAGAGGAACACTCCCGGAGGTCACGTGTGATCCCTGGAAGCTAGGTCATCTAACGTGTGAGCGGGTTCAGCAGGCGGACAACAACAGCCACCTCGGTGGTCTTGCAAGGCAAGAAGAGGAGGAGGCCCTCTGTCGTGGTATCTCGGAGCACGTCGTGGTTGCGGAGCTCTGGGATGTCCACCTGGATGCACTGGCCGATGGAGGTGTTGAGGAACTAGCGTCGGCTCGGGTGTGGGGCGTCGGCGGCGTCGAGCGCCTCGTAGGCGCTGCGGAGCATGATCCACTGCCGGGGGTAGAAGCAGGGGTCGTCCAGGACACCGCTGCGCGGGGGGGGGGGGGGTCATCGCAGCATCTCCTCCACGCGGGGCACATGGCCCGGAAGCGGATATAGCCCACCACGTCGTTGGCGAGGACACGCTCGACAATCAGACCCGCCGGCCCCTCGTCAAGATTCGCCCAGTCCCTCCATCTGGAGCCGGCGAGGGCGGTGCGCGAGCGCTTGGCTCCCCAGGTTAAGGAGTGGGTAGGAAGAAGAGGGACCTATGAGGTGGCGGAGGCGCAGGAGCGGAGGCCCCCAACGTTGTTTGGCTTCTTCCCACCTTGGATATGCTTGTCTGGCTTCTTCCTCTTCCCCGGCAGCTTCTTCAAAGGCCCGCCTTGGATCTGGGTGGCTTGGGTGGTGCCGCTGCCGCTGCGGGAGCCAAGGACCGGGGCTGCATCGCTGGGCGTCTCCTTCTTTCTCCTTCGCGGTCGCTGCAAGATGCCGGGGGCCTGGCAGGCGGCAGCAGCTCGCTTCCCCATGCACTGCCTAGCAGCGGTGGTGTCCTCCCCCTTCTTCCTCCCCTCTCCCGAGGTAACCTCAGTGTGGTGGTCACTAGTCAGTGATGAACTGTGGCAGAGCCGTTGGGGAAGATAAATGGATTGATGGGCTAGGAAGATGACCTCTGTCTGTGTATATGGCCCGGATCCTGGATTCGGGGAAATCAAAAAAAAAACGGCTCAGCTTTGATGATCCTCGTCGAGGTTAGGACTTAGGAGAGGGCTGGACCTGGACTATATATTACACTTGGATTCTTTCTCCGATTCCGGTAGGGCATTATTACTCCAACTCTGTTACGGTCTCCCTGCCTGCCCTGGGCAGCTGCCAGTTGGGCCTTGGGTGGACTCTTGGCCCAGACAGGAGACGCCGGACGGATCCAACATTCACACCTAGCGACAGAGACAAGGTGGTCTTGGGTCATGGAGTGCTTTCATGTCCCTTCCCAATCCTAAACAGTGACTACTGCAGTACTGCTGCGATTATACAGAGTAAAAAAGAAACGAGAACTGTAATCTTTTCCAGGCCGTACATCAGTAACCGTTTGAGCATACCAAAAACAAACCATACGCCAACAACATACTGTATATATGTTCACTTCAGAGTTCAGAGTGAATGCAATACTGTCGTACATACATGTACTGTAAATTCAATTCAATACTGAAGAACCAACACAACAATGCAATGCTTCCTCTACCATGACACCAACTCTATGTCTCACTTCAAAACTGAAGTGTAAGCTACCACAAAAAGATCATGGAGATCGTTTCATGCCCCCATCAGAGATGGGACTGCAGTCCAGGCCGAATCACAACCCCTCCTTCTCCAGATTTACATCCCAAACGAACCAGCATTTGTATGTATCCATCATCAATTCATCATTCATCACCTTTCACCAGGCAATCGATCTCTACTGCTTGCACCATCCAAAGCATGAGAATTTCTGCAACCAAACCCAAATGCGAAGCTCGAATGAGATGACAGAACAGAACCAGCTAGCTAAAATCTGGAGCATGGCTGTGCGCCGCTCACCGATGAGACGTAGCCGTCGTCGTGGTGCTGCTTGGCGCCGTTGCCACGCGCGCCGTCCTTGCCGTACGCCGCCTGCTTCCCCGCCTGGGTCTGCTTCTCCTCCCTCACCTTGTTGAAGATGTGCGTGTAGCCGTCAGCTGACGCCGGGTTGGAGTCCCAGTCGCCGAACTTGGGCACCGCCGAGCCCCTCGTCGGCTGCATTGCATCCATCCACCGCGTTAAATCGATCACCAGCTCGTCACAAGCGCTGCCGGCGGTACGGCATTGGCATGGCAGGGCGGCGCAGTGTGAAATTAACAAGGCAGAGCTAGCCAGCCTCACTCACCGTCTCGTTGCCGCGCGAGCCGCCCTTGGCGCGGGACCGGTCGACGGAGTTGGCCACGAGGCCGTACCCGGCGCTCTCGGAGCTGCTGTACGGGTGCACGGGCGACTGCTCGACGCTGTACCCTCCGGCGGCCCGCCCGCCGGCTCTTCCGCCGTGGCGGTGGTGGTACGGCGACCCGGCGTAGGGGTTGGGCGACACCGGCGCCGCCGGCGGCGGCGGCGCGTCGCTGGGCCGGCGCTCGTGCCGCGGAGGCGTCGGCGCCGGCGGCGCTTCGGAGCGGTTCGGCGACGGCGCGGCCATGGAGAAGGCCTCCGGGTTCTCGGCGGGGTCGTTGGGGTTGATCATCTTGCCGCCGGCGCCCTTGCCCTTGCGCGCGTTCTCGAAGTAGAGCGTGTACGGCACGTTGCCGTCGTTGTCCCAGTTGCCGAACCTGGGCACGTGCGCGTTCTTCTGCTGCTGCATTCCCACAGGCATCCAAACCCACAAGAATCAGCCGCCATTTTTTCTTTCCAACAATTGCAAAGACAACACTTGTAGAACAATTCCAATGCTACTTCAAATTTTGACTTTTCTTTCAAAAAGCAATGTAAAATTTGGATTTTTCTTTCAAAAAACAGTGGAAAATACTAAGAGTCAATGCCTTTTGTTTTCAGTTTTCTTCTAGAGCAGTCAGCCATCAGAATTGCAAGACCAGTTGTAATGGCAGAACGTGGACATCAATTCAAGTTGACATGGGGCGTGATCAACCAAAGTCCAAAGGAAACGTACAGGAGGAACTCGTACGCCATGACTTGCGGCCATTGACTCAGTGCATGAACTAGTCAACGGAACAGATGTGGTAAATGAACAATCAAACAGGGAAGCTAATCACATGCTTGTGCATGGCCACATGTACAAATCAAGGATAAAAGGGACACGCTAGTGCAGTGGTTGGTTGGTACTTGGTTTGACAATCTGCAAAGCTTCTAAAGGCAGCCTGACAACGAAGGTCTGCCTGGCTGATGACGCCTCATGTCTGCCTAAGTCTCCCAAATGGAAGAGAAAATTCAGGTCAAGATTATGTGCATCTTACGTGTGTACATCTATCTACTCTCTGGTTTTGAAAACGTAATGCAAGGTTTTACCTGACGCAGTCTCTAGTACTACTACACTTGGACCAATTAATCTCATACAGTGTCCCTTATAAAAAAAACTCATACATATATCTTATAATATAATGTCCATTACCATGGAATTGACAGCACATGAAGGTGCCTTCAATCTCACACAGCATATGAAGCTGCTGGTGTAGCGGCTCGCGGAGCTGTACCAAACGGCACCTAAGGGCAAATTTTTTAGATTAGGTGAATTTGGGGTGCGTGCACGGCTTACACCATGAGTTCGTTTTGAATTGTGGTGGGTGTATTCCAATCTTCATTCATACGACTCTCATTTTTTTCAGAAAAAAAATGGGAGTCGTATTCCAATCAGTTAACCTAGCAGCATCTTCTAGCTTTGTGCATCTATCATTTATGAGAGATGAAGACTATCAGGGCGACAGATTGTGACCGAAAGATATTTCACAAGTTTGAGGCAGGGATTCAGTCACCAGTTATGGATCTCTACACGCCAAGATATTCAACAGCTCACGCAAGAAATGGGCTCTAGTTCTAATTCCATGGTTGCTCTTGCTCTTTTCCGATTGCTCAGAAGAAGGTTGCTCTTAATGGCTAGAAGTCTACTCGCAGCGATGCTCTTGTTCCTTCAGAAAATTCAGATTCAGATACCGCATCCGGCTGGAAAACATACGGAGACGAACTGAACCCTTTCCGAGAGAACCATGGAACACCCTATTCTTGGTGGTGAAAGACTTGTTCTTTTGTGCGAAGTATAGGAGTACAAGATGCAAACTAGATCGCCCTACAAAATCAAACTGAAAAAACCGTGGCTTACAAGTCACAACCGAAAGAAACTAAACCAACCGTGAAAAGCATCGAGGGCTGTTGCCATGGAAGGCGAGCGAGGAAAAGGAGAACGAGGAGAGTGGAGAGGGAACTTACAGCCATGGCGGTGTTTCCAGCGCAGAGATGAGATGAGACGAGAAGAGGGATCAGACTCGATCGGAGTTGCCTTGTCGTCTGTGGCTCCAACGGCTGCCGGCCTGCAGGGAGAGAGGGAGAGGATGGATGGATTTATGCGGCTGTCTGTGCGTTCGTTCCGGCGACTGGCTCCTGCCGCCTGGCTATTACCTTTGCTGATCAATCCTCCAGGCCGGCCGGCAGGACTATAAACGCCAAGAAAATGACGGGGAGAGAGGCCGGTTGCGTTGCATTCTTATATGCAAGGCGCCACGAGGCCGGCCTCTTTTCTGGTGGTGCCTTTTTTGACCAATCAATCCCACGCTACTCTCTGTCCAAGAAAAAAAATATAATTCTAAATTTCAAATATGTTAATTTATTTAAGTTTATAAAAAAACAGTACCAACATTTATGTTTCTAGATAGTGTGACTACAAAATATTTTATAATAATAATATAATACTCCATCCGTTTTAAATTATAAATCACTTTAACTTTTTTGATATATCTATTTAGCTATGTATCTGGATATAATAATAATATGTCTAGATACATAGCAAACAAAGCGACTTATAATTTGAAATGGTGGGAGTAAAACCATAGACGTCAGTGGCCCTGTTCGCTTATCTTATAATCCGTCTTTTTCAGCTTGTTTTTTTAGTTGAAACAATGTTTTTTTCTCCCAATAAATCAGCCGGAACAATGTTTTGGCTTGTTTTTTCAGCGAAGCGAACGGAGCCAGTATCTAAAATTGTTTGTCTCGTATAAACCAAAATTACATTCCTTCGAGTGGAGAGGATAGATTCTTTCATCCTTGGACTCCACGTGGCTTTTCTTTGTTTCTTTTTGGGTAACTCTGCTTGTCATTTCAGACGTACCAAACAGCCTCGGCTGTAATACAGGAGGTTTGTTAGGAATTACAGTGTTAGGATCGGAGCAGATATAACTAATTTACCCGTGAAAATTGACAACCACACACAATTTTGACCGAAAGAATCCTCGACGCTTACTATTTCTGCAAAAGAAAAACTACTGAAAACACAACCCTTTTAAAAAGGATGGAAGATTTTTGGGGGTATAAAACGAAAAAGCCAAGTCAAACGGGACCGTTCACGACGACGATTGACGAGCTCAACGTATGCAGCTCCGCCAGTGCGGCAGTCCACCACACCGGATCATAAATAAATAAACAAACACTTAAAACAAACGTTGGCGTCCATCTTTGACCGCGTGTCCGCTCCCCGCTCCCGGCTGGCGTTGCAATTTGCAGCTGCAGTTGCACAGCAGCAGCAGCCCAATGAGATCCGAGCTCCTTAGCTGGATGCTTCCAGGTGCCCAAATTAATAATCCTTTAATCTGCAGCAGTGTACGTGATTTGTTATCCTGCTTTGTGCTTTATACCATGATAGTACTAGTATCATGTAAAGATACCAGAGTTGTTATTAAAGGGTCCTTTTAGTTTTATAAAAAAAAAGGTCATTTTAGTTTTTCTCCTCGTGGGTCACTCTCGAGTCTGGACGCACGCGCTCACCTCAGCACGGCAAGCACCTGCTGCCGACTGCCATCGAGGCAGCTTCTTGTCTGTCGGGGCTCTCTCGGTTCTCAGGTCGCCGTCAGGTTATGCTCTCGCTCGCGCGGCCGCGACGCGGTGGACGGCAACAAGACCAGAGGGTTTGGTGGGGAAACGCGGTCCGGGTCCGGGTCGTGCGCGTCGTCCGTTTTCCTTGGGCTCTCTCGGCGGAGCGGCGGTAACTGGTAGGCACGCGGTCCAGGTCGTCCGTCCGTCGTCCAGCGGCGGCCGTACGGGGTTCGGTACGCGGTGGGGGCTTGGGAGCGCTGGTCTCCTGCCGAGTGCCGACCCGGTACGCCGTCCGTGTCTGTTTGTCCGCGTCGGCCTACGTGTCGCCCTCCTCGAACGCGGCAGCTTCTTCGGCTGGGCGTGCGTGGGCACGCGAGGGTCGCCGTTCCGGAGCGCCTCATGTTTGAGAGCGCAACACAAGGGGCGACGAGCGTGGGCGGGCAGGCGGGAAGCCATGCAGCATGTTCGTTTGGTCGTGGCTTGTCGTAAACGATTGTAAATTTCCAGCCAGAACAGTATTTTTCTCTCACGTAAACCAGTCAGCAGTACTTCTTCATGAATCAGCAACGATACAAACCAGCCAAACGAACAGGCCAGTATAGCCTGGGTGACTAGCTCGGTTCCTACGTGTTCCGGCGGGAGCAGTCGTCCGGGTGACTAGCTCGGTTCCTACGTGCTGAAATATCGACCGCGCCCTACAGTTGCAGCAGCCAACAGCCCAACAACCTTGGACGGACACGGACCAGTGTGGACCACATGCCCACATGGTGCTTCTCAAGTTCTGGTTACATACAAAAGTGATTGTCACGTTTGGGGCCAGTTGCATGCGCCTTCACTGTGCCCGGGAGAAGCTAGAGCTGCATGTTTTCATGCTAGCGCGTTGGGTGACGGAGGCGACCAAATACATATCTCGACGGGACCATACCGCCATACTAAGTCCCGAACTCTGTTACTTTTTTTTAGATTATTACACAACACAAAATGCAGATACTCATACATGCACGCGCATACAACCTATCTCCACGATCACTTCCGAAAGATTGAACCGACAGGTTCTAATATTGATGAGGTCGCCGTAGACGCCTTGTTATCGAAGAGTACGTCACCTATCACTAATCACTAAGAGAATAACGTCATTAAATAAATCCAGAAAAATACGAACACTCACGTCAAGTCAAAAACTAAAAACCCGAGTGGATAGATTCGTCACACACAAGGAATCTATCCTCAATTTGTAAGAAGTCAATGTGATGGGAAATCGACTTTTTCTCGATGGGGGTAAAACGGTGGAGGCAGGTGAAGGTGCATGAATCATTAGTCACGTACTCCCTAAAAGATGTAATTCTCATTTTTCGAGAAGTCAAACGATTTAAACTTAAATCAAAATTATATAAACAACTATGAACACTTATAATACAAAATAGGTATCATTAAATTAACTATGAAATATATCTGTTTAGTAAAATTAGCTGTTGTAAATGATAGTACTATTTACTATAAATTTGATCAGATTTAAGCAATTTAACTAGCATATATTTTATAATTGCATCAAGGAGAGAGTAATCACATACTAGTATGTCGGTCTAATTTTTATGAAGCCAACGACCTTTATCCTTTGTGTCAGGTTGTCCTAATTATAAATATGCGTATAAATAATAGAAAATATATGCCGCGTCATCGAGTTTGTGCCTTTCTGTGCCAATGCAAGATGCTTGCGACATCTTTGCCATTGCATTGTGATAGCACAATGACATAACCATGCTAATAAAAATCGATGGGAGAATCTAGTTTGCTTATTTGCAGTTTTATTTGCTCCCTTGTCACTTCTGGGTCTGTTCGGCAGGACTGAAAAATACTGTTCCGGCTGATTGTTGTGAGAGAAAAATACTGTTCTGGCAGGACGTGAACAGCGATTTCATGAGGTGGCTGGCCAGCCAGCCAGCCGGCTTAAAGCCAGCCGAACACTGCCTCTATTGCTCAACTAAAAAAACCGGTAACATGCATGGCATGTTGGCAATAATTGGCATGCCTCTACATACATCTATACTACGAACATCCACCTCTATGAAGAGTTGTCTGACTTTCACATAGGTGTCATGGCAGCTAAAATCCTTGTCGTATTAACTAAAATTGGTGCTTGCACTGTTATTATTGTTTTTGTGCTAATATAAAACACAATGCAACTCAGCTTTTAACTGCGCAAAAGGTTTTTACATTTTTTTATAGACACTCGTATATGATATATATAAGAAAAACAAAGGTTAGTATAGAAGATGAACAACATGAAACAAAACGATCTTAGAAAATAAAGACTTTATCAAAGATCAAATTGGTCCTCTAACACCTGCAAGGAAGAGAAAAGGTATTTTATATTTTGCACATGGACAAAGTCACAAAGCCGTCAAATTTCCAATGGATCACGTTCATGCCTAATCCATGGGCCTCATGTGTTCCAAACTTCCAATGTCCGGGCCTAGAAATCTAGTATTGGGCTGATTCTGCTCAAGCACAGGCCCCAAATCGGGCCGACACGTAGCAAAGTTTGGAAAAAACACCTCCAAGTTCCCCATATTACCGTTCCAGCTCTCTGCACGACCCCAGCGGCCAGCGCTCCCTTCCCCACCTCCTCGTGTTCCTCCATCCTCCTCCCCTTCTCGTCGACGAAACCCTACGCGCACGCGCTCCCAAGCCCTCGCCGCCGACGCCGCGGTCGCGATGTACGCCGACAGGACCTTGGGGCGGAAGCGCTCTGTAATGGACCGCCTCGGGTCGGGCGGCGCCTCGCGCTCGCGGTCTGATGGCGCAAAAAGGGACGCCCTCGAGCTCGCCCGGTTCAAAATCGTTGCCCGCTTCGCCATTCCCGTGCTTGTTGGCGCTACGTGGTCGCGACTTCTGGGCTGGATCGACAACCAGTGAGTGGTGGCTGCGGAAATGTTGTTTATGGACTTCGAATCGAATGGTTCGTGTTGCTGGTACTTTTAAGGCTTGCTTGCAAAAGCTGAAAATTTTATTACCTTCGTCCTTCGCCAGTTGTGTTGTTTGTATACGGGATCCAATCGGTAGTTAGTGTATGCAATGCTTGTGGTTGATTGTGTGATTCGGCAGATATATAGATGCTTGTGGTGCTGTTGCTGCTTGCTACAAATGTGATCTAGTCATTGTTTCGAATTACATTGCATTCTTTCTTAATTCGTGTAGAACTAATGGGCAGACCAGCAAAGTGTGTGGATGCACATGTTTGTTCCAGTTTTTTATAGTTTATGGTTCGCCCACTTTCCACTTATACAAATGGAAAATACACTGGGTTTGCTTGAGGTGAAACCATGTTTGCTACTCCTGTTGTTGCTCATCACCTACCCCACTACTACACAAACTTTACTGGAGGCGGGCATTTTCGGTTTTCCGCGGCGGGCAAAGCCGTCTGCCGCGGCCTAGAGGCCACGCTAAATCGTGGCTTAACCGCGGCGGGCGGCCTTGCCCGCCGCGGTTAATCGATTTACCGCGGCGGGCGATGTAACGTCTCCGCCGCGGTAAATATACTTTTACCACGGCGGGCACGTTAGGATGCCCGCCGCGGTTAATCATTTAAAAAAAACAAAAAAAACCAGGAGCCCGCCGGCGAGCCCGTTCTCGAGCCCACTGGCGAGCCCACCGGCGACGGATCCGGGCTTCCCACGGCCGCCACCACCTCGCCAGTCGCTCGCAGGGGACCACGCCGACGCCTCCTCGCGGATCCCGCCGCGCCGTGGTGGAGGGAGGCCACCGCGCCGACGCGTCCTCGCCCGTCGTGGTGGAGGTCCCAGCGTCGTGGCCGTGGTGGATCCCGGCGTCGTGGCCGTGGTGGAGATCCACCGCCGGATCCGGTCGCTCCACCGCCAGATCCATGGAGGAGGAGGGTGCAGCCGCCAGATCCGTGGGGGAGGAGGTCGCCGCCGCCGGATCCGTGGAGGAAGAGGTCGCCGGATCTGGAGAGAGGAAGAGGGAGGAGTGAGGGAGATGGAGAGAGGAAGAGGGAGATGGAGAGGAAGAGGGAGATGAACTCACTGGATTTGAAACCCTAGCCCCACGCCGTCGTCATTCATGGAGGATCCATGGGGGAGGAGGAGGGCGCAACCGTCGCCGTCGTCCCGCGCGCGCCGCTGTAGGGGGCGGCGCTATGGAGGAGAGCTGCGCCGCGCGCCGCTGCCTGCATCGAGGGAGAGTAGAGGGAGAGTAGAGGGAGGCAGAGGGAGAGTGGGGGAGGCGGAGAGCTGAGAGAGAGAGTGGGGGAGGCAGGGAGCTGAGAGAGAGAGTGGGGGAGGCGGCGACGATGGTGCGAGGGCCTCGGTTTATATTGGAGATGGCTATTGGGCCTGCACATTTTCCGCGGCGGGCATCTTAAGACGTCCGCCACGGTAAATTGATTTACCGTGGCGGACGCCTTAAGATGTCCGCCGCGGAAAATAGGGTATTTTTCGTGGCGGACATCTTAAGACGTCCGCCACGGTAAATTGATTTACCGTGGCGGGCAAAAAAGTCCGCCGTGTTAAATAAAAAATGCCCGCCTAGGTAAACTGTGGCATTTACCGTGACGGGCAAAAATAGGTGCCCGCCTCGGTGGCCTCCGGGGGGGTGTCGCGCAAAATCATTTGTGTAGTAGTGCCCATTGGTGTGCATTTATATTTTAGGCCTGTTTGCTGTAACACCCCAGGTGTTTGCCACCAGTTAAGCAATGGGTTTGAGCTCAAACATGACATATTAAGTGATGATGAAAATGTCAAGGTCAAACATATGAAAATGAGCCCCAACCTAAACGTGGATATTGCACCCTTGCTTTACTATAGGCTCTTTTCAAGATATATGCTTGGCTGGTGTTATTGGAATATCTTCATGTGTCTCACATCAATACCCATCTATATTGATCCATGGAAAAGTTTCGTGAAGTTTGGAATCAAGAAGTCACATGAAATGACGAGTTATGTCCTTGCTTGAATTATTTTATAAAGTGAATGGAATTCTCGATCGTCAACCAAACCTTGCAACCTTGCCAAAATGACTCTAGATGAACTCTACAACAAAAGTCATGAAAGGTTCATGTTGGGCAAATGCCAAGAAAATGCTCCAATGGATCAAAAAGGATGATTTAAGCTTCATCGTGATCCTACTTTGGTCAAAGTAGAACAGCAGGTTCTATACCAGTTTTGAGGTTGGACCTTAAATGAAAGTTGTAGTCCATATCATGTAGAACAAACTTTGTTTTTGGACTAAGAGCTAGATCATCTTGGAAGTAAGTCAAATCGAGGTCACAAGATCGAATTTGCTGCTGATTTCAGCACTTAGAAATATTCTAAGTCTAGAAATTCATGGACTTCGGCATTGGCGTCTCGCGTTCTCCAAATTTTGTTAAGCAACTCAATTTGGTCCAAAGATAAAAGTTGGAGTGTACATGATGGCGAAGAGCATGTATAAGGATGGCACTCAGTTGACTTTATTTTGGCTATCAATTTTTGGAAATGGTGAATCGTCGTTAATGCAGTGACAATACTGTCTTGGAGTGTCATTAACCACTAATATGCTGCCCCAATGGCTATGGCCCCTGAATCAAGTTTGTAGAGCATCAGAAGGAGAATAATTTTGCTTCAAGGCCCATAGCCCAGTTCGGAGCAGAGATGGCCCAAAAACGGACCCCAAGTCGGGCACAGAGACGCACGCCACGTGTTCGTTGAATTGTCTCCGTGGCAGCCATGCAGCAGAGCGCGCGCTTCATTGCCGCCGCGCGTCCGACCTCCGCGCCACGCGTCGCCCTGCTCCCTGAGCCTCCAAATGCGAACGCCCGAGCTGCCCGAGCACTCACTCGTCTCCCCACTCTCCCTCCCTCGCTCTCTGGTGCTGCGCGCGCTCCGGAACGCGGCTGCCATGGTTGCCGCCGCGAGCTCGAGATTTGGCCGCCGTTGTTTCTTCGTCTCCAGCCTCCCTCCACCCAAATTGACCGCACCACCACCTCCCTCACCTCGCGCCGCAACTCCCGCACCCCTCGCCTGAAGCCACTCGTCGCCGGCGCGCCCTCACCGCGGTGCCGCTCGGCCTAGGCCGCCAGCGCACGTGGCTGGGGCTCCACGCTCCACCTCGGGCTGAGCCGAGGCCACCGGCGAGTGCGCGCAGCCCTGCTCGTGCTCCGCCGCCATTCCTACGCCGCTGACGAGCCTCCTCCGGCCGGAAACGACGAGCTCCGGCGCATCCTCTGCTCCAAATCCCATCAAGGGCTTCGCGCTCGAATTCGAGAAAAGGGAAGGTTCTTTCTGCGAAGTTGTGACACATGTGAATAGTGCTCAGGAGGACCTCTTCGCTGACGTTTGATTTATATTTTCCGTAGGGACCCTGATGCAAGATTTCAATTCATTTTCTCTGGTTTTTTACAGATTTGAATGCTCCACTTTGAAAATTCGTAGTAATTAGTATAAAAACCGTAAACTAGAAAATGAGGACTTTTTGGAATCCTTGTGAAATTGTCTATGCAGTAGATCTATAATGTGGCATGTTTTAGTTTAAATATTTTGCTGTAAAAATATATCTATGCAGCTAGGTTCCTGTTACTTGCCATGTCTTGTGTTTTTCATAACTGCAGTTTTTGTGCTCAAATAAATGTGAAATTTTTGTGGAGTGCTACTAAGGTGATTGTTGTTGTCTGGTAAAAATTTCAGGAGTTTAGGATTTATAGTTTAAGAGTTATAAAAATAACAAATGCCCTGTATTGCTTTGCTTCTACTCTGAACAGTTCTGCATGTTTGAATTAATTGGCTCAGTTAAGTTATGAATCATGACTTGGTGAAAATACATGAGTTGTGGTACTTTTCTTAAGCTTTCCAAAAAGTTAAATATCATGATTTTTTGCTAAGTAGATCTCGAGTTATACTTGCTTAAATCTCTGTGGCTGTTTCTGCCCAAAACCAGAGAGGGTTTCCTTGTTCTTATTGTGGGGCCTTCTTAATAGTATAATTAGCTTTAGGTGTTTACAACAAAGTTGTTTAGGATTTGCTAAGCTTTCTAAAAAGTCTAGAATCATATTTATAGGACATGTATAACTCCATTTATAGCTGTTTAAAGTGGCATGTCAGTTTCTGTCTATGTTTTGGACAGAGGTGCAATTATTGGAATAATTGACCCTTCTAACTGTAAAATCATCTTAATATGAGAATAACAAAGTTGTAGATAATTCATGTATCTAGATTCTGTTAAAATTTGATGGTATTTGGCCAAGTAGTTTGTGAGTTATGCCTGTTTAAAGTTGGGTGTCAGAAATGGCTGCTCTCTGTCAATTGTGGACCAGTTTCTGTAAATGAGTATATTTGACTTAGTTAACTTGCGAATCATGATGAGATGATTAAAGGTGAATTGTAGAAAATTCCATAAGCTTTCCAGATTGTCTTGTTGCATGTCTTTTGGATTAGTACAACTCCTGTTATGAGTAAAATTAGCTGCTGCTGTTGCAGCCTTGACTCTGTGATTGCTGTGAATAACTTGTTTGCTTGATATGAGTTGATGTGAGTAGCTTGCTCTCTATAGTTAGTTGTGTGAGGTTAGTTAAATAGCTATTGGTATCTATGTCTTGCATAATCTTGTGTTTGTCTTGAATGTTTATGTGATGCATCTTGAGTTACAATTCATCACATACATACACATGCATCTTGCATCTCATCTAGGTGCGCTAGATGAACCACGTGAAGAACGTGATGTTGGAGCCGAACCTGAAGACGATGTATGGAGGATCTATCCCGAAGATGGAAGGACTAAGCGAGTGCTAGGACCTAAGACGTCCCCAGAACAGTGCAAGCTAACTGAACTGACTTGTGTCGGATCCCAGGCAAGCCCCGGAGCATTCTAAGTCTCCTACTATATAAAAGCAATTCTTTCTATATATGAGTTATATATATTGTTGCATTAAGTTGTAGGAGTTGATTGAAACCGTTGATGCATTTATTACTATCCTTGTCTACCTTATTACCTTATTACCCTGTTAGGTCGGGATCGAATAACTGCTTAGCCTTGCTTAGACCGGTAGCGATCGGTGATATCCGGTCACCTATATTATAGGTGGTTACTGGAAGAATTTAGCTATGGAAAGAATGATATCCTGGAATTAACCATGTGTGATGGATAATTGGAGACCGGACGAAAAAAGTTGGAGGCAACTAGACAGGGTTCTGGGGTGCAGTTAGTTTCCGTCTGTGTCGATTAAGGACCGACCGTTGTTGGGCCTCGAGTCATGTTGAACGCATGTCTTACATTTAGCTGGCCGAATAAAGTACCTTTCGACCGCGAAGCTGGGAGATTATTCGGGCCGAGTAGATTGCCCGCAGCGCACTGTGCCGGAGCAGGTGTGGTAGGACACGGGGGCGCGAAGATAAGACCAAAGAGCAGTCGGTCGGCCCCCGGGTACATGTGGTTCCTGGCAAACTCGAGATTCCTGAATAGTTGACTCGGTGACCGATACCTCACTTTAGCGGGTGGGTGAGGTTTGTGTAAGGAATAAATCACCAGCTGGTTAGGAATCGATTCGAATCGCCATCGCTCCTGGATAGTGAGCACTTGACTCGAGTTACGGCATCGTAGTAATTATTATGGAACAATGATGGTTATCTGGATGGTATGGGATATGCTAAATCTAAATTGGTAACTTGATGTTATTGGTTAATCAAGTGATTGCTATAGTACAGGTGCTTACCTAGATGAATATGTCATAATAAAGATGATGCAAAGTACTTAAAATGGTTTCTTCATGATAGCTTATGCTTTTCGCAAACGAGTCAGCTAGCCCACTAAAGAAAGCCTTGCATAATCCTTGGTGTCGCTTTATTTTGGTTTAAGATGGGTAAGTCTGGCTGAGTATATTCGAGTACTCAGGGTTTATCCCACCTTGTTGCAGGTGATGTTCTCGACCTGTTGATGATGGTGGCTAACCGCCGGTGGGCTCGGTGATTCTATACTTACTTCTCACCTATATGCTTTTATCGGATGATGTCACTATGCTAGCAATATATTTGGAAGTTATATTAATGTAATCATTTGAAAGCTATGTTGTTTTCACTGAGCGGTTTTAAAACCCAAACTTGTACTATTATTTGTTAACCCCTTTGTAATATTATTTCCGCTGCAACTCGATGTATGTGATGTGTATTTGCTTAATCACACGATCTTAGTTGTGATGTTGATTTACCGAGGTCTTTCGGGACACTCGGCGGACTACCGGGTTTATATGAGTGAAAGTATGGGTGTGTCAACGTGTTAGCGAGGACAACCGTACTTGATCTTGTATAAATTGGACGGTTCTATCACAGATCGGCTAAGGCTAATTGTTAGCCAGAGCTAGAAAATAGCTAGCTAAAAAATAGCCTACTAACTATTAGCCTGTTAATGCTTGGATCCCCAGCTAATAGGTACATACATTGTAGCAATGAACTATTAGCCCTTGTTATCCAGTTGTGTTTGGCTAATTGACTAACAACTAGCCAAGAGCTTGGCTAGAAATTAGCCCACCCATTAGTATTGTTTGGATGGGCTAGAGCTATTTTTTAGCTGCTAGTTGTTAGCCCATGGGATCCAAACAGGCTCTTATACGTCGACCACATCTTCTTATTGCAGCCTTAACCATGCAATGCTTTGAATGGCTGTTGTGTTTTCACTTTCTGAGAATTACAAATTGTTGATGTGATCAGTTAGTTCAGATATCCCATGTTATTCGGAAGGAGAATAATCTTATTGTTATTGTTTATATATCTCTGCTGGGATTTTGCAGGTTTCGCCGGGATGATGGGACGTGGAGACGTGAGCTTTATAAGGATTCTAGAGGAACTCAAACTTCATGTAAGGGCCATTGTTCAAATAATTGTGAACATGCCTTGATTCCTGCTTTCCTTCTGGTAATTTACCATTAGCTTGTTGCTTCTACTGTGTTTGTTTTAGCTGAACCTACTTCCAGAAATCTGCAATCAAACCAAAAATCTCAGGTGCAGCAAAGGATTGAGGTTGTGAAGAAACTACCAGTTTCAGATCTTTGTGAAAAATTATCTGGTGTCCCGAGCCAGCGCCCTCAACTTAGCAAGTACTGTTCAGGTTCCAAAACCTATAAAAGAGGTTATTAAGAGCGACAAACCTGTTCAAAAGAGAGAACCCCCTCCAAATGCTCCCCCTCTTGTCATTAAGAAAGTCAGTGCACCTGCACCCGAACCATCACCATCTGCACTACCAAAGCAATCCCAGGACAAGGTGAGATGGTTGAGCATCTATGTTGTATTTTCTTACAGGATTGTATTCTGATAATTATTGCAGTTCCACTATTTGTTCTTCTGGAATGGGGAACATCATACGATCATCTTTTCTTATTTTCCATTTGCTGTGGCGCTGTCCTGTGAATATAATGGACTACATGACCATTTGATGTTGGAGTCCCTTTGATGCTTGTACAACCTTTGGTTCTGAATTCTGATCTATTGCATGATTAATCTTCTAGCTCTTTAGCATGTTTGAATTCCGAAGTTTCATTTGCCTATTCCCTTACTGGCACTGCTGTGTCTAAATTAAAGGGCGTACCCAGTGCAGAGAGCTCCCGCTCTGTGCGGGGTCTGGGGAAGGGTGTCAGTGGCAAGCCTTACCCTCGCCTGTGCAATGCGAGGAGACCGTGACTCGAACCCGGGGCCTTCCGGTCACAGGCGGTAAGACTCTACCGCTTGCACCAGGCCCACCCTTCACTGCTGTGTCTAAATTCTTGTATGAAATTTGGTCTTCATTAACACTCATTTCAATGCTGTAATAATTTGTTTCTTTGATATGTGTAGGTTGATGCTTCACTTGACAGTTTACTGAAGTCTCTTGATCTAGAGAAGTATTTGATAAATTTCCAGGCTGAAGAGGCACGTTTGATATATGTGGCAATTTCATATTGTGGGTGTAACTGGTGACCCTGAATATTTTGTTAATGGCTATTCATCTTTCAGATTGATATGAAAGCACTGGTTTACATGAACGAAGAAGATATGAAGTCTTTAGGAATTCCAATGGTACTGCAAGGACTTTGCCTTTTTCTTACTTGCCTTTTTCTTTCCCCAACTAGGTTGGCATGCTTATCTTCTGCTTAAATAAGAGATCTCTCTGGGTTGAAGCAATATGTATATATTTAAGGTGGTAGAATTTGACAATTTTATTAATTTCCTGCTTATAGATTGACAGAGCCATCCTAAAAGTGAAACTGTAGCAATTGAGTTACTAACTTATGAGTTATGAACTATGCTAATGACTTCTTTTTGTTTTTGAACTATTTTGAATGAGTCGCACCCATGGTATAGCCTTTGTTATATGCTTTCTACTTGTTGAATACTCATTCAGTCAGACCACCATTTATCCATACTTTTTGTCCCAGTTTGTCTAACAGGAATAACTTTGATCGGTAAACTGGATTAGAATGGTCTGATTAGTTGGCGCTCTGTATTTTCTCTCTGGTTATCATAAACTTAAACCAGATGCTCAAAAGAGTAAAATCCTATTCCCTCCGGTCGAAATTATAGTTCACTTTGGCTTTGGGCTAAGTCCAACTACTCTAACTTTGACCAAGTTTCTTTGAAAAATATATTATTATCTACAAGTTCAAAATTAATGCACTATGATAACATATTTCATGAAGAATTTATAGATATTGGTGCATTTTTCTAGAACCTTGGTCAAAGTTAGAGAAGTTTGATTTGGAACAAAACCAAAGTGAACTATAATTTGGAATGGAGGAAGTAGGTACTAACGATATGTTCAGTCAATGTTTCAGGTAGCGCCACATGCATAGTACATCGAGCTATTGCCATGTTAGTGGAAATATTGATTTGTCCTTTTTTATATGCATTCCATGTTTTTATCTCCATTTTCTACTACTGAATGTACAACTGAAAAATGGCAGCAATGCCTGATCGGCTGTGCTATTTGGGCTGCTAAACAGTAGCAGCAGCAGTTGGACGAATGCAGCGGCTGCTGCAGCTGCAGCCGAAGTAGCTCAAGATCAGCTGATTGCATTATTGCCCAGCAATCATTTGATTTAAATCTACTTCGGTTTATTGTGGATATTCATTCATTTGCTTCGTGTTTATAGGGTGCCAGGAAAAAGATACTATCAGCAATGGCTCACAGAAAGAGGAAGTCTTCGAAGTCATTGCCTACCAGTATGAGCCATCTTTAAGCTTGTGTGGTAGCTAGACAACTTGTTGATCTTGGGTAAGATTAAGTTCACTTTTGATCCCTCAACTATTGTGTTGGTCTAATTTTAACTCTCAACTACAAAACCGTTTAGTACCGATGCCCTAACTGTCAAAACCGTTCACTTTTAGCACCTGGGCGGGGACAAGGCTATTTTGACTGACGTTGAGCGGTTTTGATGAGCCAGCAACCAGTAGGAAAGCGCCAAGCAAGCAGTGCCACTGCACCGGGCAGCAGCAACGCCGCGCATCCACTCATCATCGACTCATCGTCCAAACACCCCTGGCTGCAGGCGGCTACGCTCGCTCCACTGTCCTGCCCCCTGCGCGCACAACACAAGCAACAGCAGCACCGTTGGCCGCTGTCGCTGTGTCCTCTGCCACAACCTGCTTCCTCTCTCCGCTCCCGCCGCCACGCCGTCGTGTTATTTCCTCAGGCACCTCGCGCGCGCTGTGGCCACTAAGCCCGCGCCAGCCTTCGCCTCCTCGCTCGCCCTCCCTCGCCGTGGGCGTGGGCGCGGCTACGGCGGCTCCGCGAGCTAGTCCCCGTCGAGGCCGTGGGGCGGCTGCTATCGTTGGCCGCAGGCTCCCTCATCGTGGCGCTCGCCTCCTCGTTGCTGGTCCTCGGCGACGTCGGCGTGGCATCTGCGTTCGTGGTCTCCACGCCCCGGAAGCTGCAGGCGGACGAGCTCGCCACCGTGTGCCTCTTCCAGGAGAACACGCCATCCATCGTCTACATCACCAACCTCGCCGTCAGGTGGGCCTCCCCGTTCCTGTCCCAAGGCTCGTCCGCCATGGACGCGGCAACTTGCTCGCGCTTGCCCGATAGCAGCACGCGTCTCAATGCGCTCGCTCGCCGGCCATGGCGCGGCCGCCTGCTCGTCCGGTGGCCCCTGCTCGTGAGCCCGATGGGGTCGTGGTGCCTTCATCGCCGAGCATCGAGGCGTGGGAGTTGTCGGGGGCCGGTGAGCCCAACAGCGGTAGTGGCGCGGGCGCAAAGCAGTGGGGGTGTGCTCGCCCGCCTAGCAGCAGTGCAGCAGCTGCGCTCGTCGGCCATGGCCCAGCCGCCTGCTCGTTCGGTGGCGAAGCAGCGTGCACGCGCGAGCCCGATGACGGTTCGACTGGAGCTACGCCTCACTGTCTCGTCCCCATCGGCGCCTATGGCCCCGGTCGACCGGTCACCCCATCCGTCGCCGTCCCCTAGCTCCGGCCGCCTCGTCCGTCGCTGGGGCGGACCTCCCGCGCCCGTAGTGGGGCCGAGCTTGCCTGTCTGAATACTGCTGCAGCCAGAGTAAGGAGAGGGAGGGAATGAGTGGGTGGCACGCGGGCCCCACATGTCGCTGAGATGCAGCCCAGCGTCCTACGTGGCGGCAACGCCAGCGTGCGCGTGGTCAAAACCGCTCAACGTCGGACAAAACAGCCTTGCCCCCGTCCAGGTGCTAAAAGTGAACGGTTTTGACAGTTGGGGTACCAGTACTAGACGGTTTTGTAGTTGAGGGTTAAAATTAGACCAACACAATAGTTGAGGAGCCAAAGTGGACTTAATCCTCTGGGATATGTGCAAGTGCATCATCGGCCCCGTCCGCTTCGCTTAAAAAAAAAGCCGAAACAATTTTTCGGCTGATTTGATGTGAGAGAAAAATAATGTTTCAGCTGAAAAAACAAGTTGAAAAGTACGAATTATAAGAGAAGCGAATATGGCCTAAGTGGCTGTTGATCAAGGCTGAGGCGGTGTATAAATAGACTTAATCGACTTGCAGAGTTAACTCCAGTGACAGATTCCTATCGATCAAGGCTGAGGCGGTGTATAAATAGAGAACTCCGTGGTGTTTGTAGCGCTTGAAGGCAACTAACTGGTTGTTGATGTACCTATTCTGTGTTTTCCGGAGTATTTGTTGATCATTGGGTGTTAATTCATGATGATGCCTTGGGGATTGTTTCCCCTTATTATGCGCTGCCCTGCCGACTGCCCTGTTCGTTGCTTAGTTTAAATAGTGCAGTAATTTTTTTCAACAGCTACGAGGCCATAGCGGTGCTACCATAGATAGCGTTTTTATAAAGATAACATAAAAAACACTAATAATTAATGAAAAAACATGACAAATAAGAAATTCGATGAACATAAATATGTTTCTAAGGTTTCACGAGTCTAGATAAAATTACCAATATGACATTACAACATGGTTCATGAAAGTTCTAAAATACCAAATTAGTAGCCAATGATAAGTAAAAAATAACTAATTAAATTGTTAAAAAATATTAGTATTGGTAAAATCTGAAATAGCGTCGCTATTAGAACGCTAAAGGTTAAAATTAGCATAGCGGCACAAATAAAGATAATTTAGTGTTGAGTGTCTCCAGCGCTGTAGCCCGCTAGTTTTTTCCACGGTTCATCGTAAGGCGCTATGCTACGCAGGCCTCGAGTCGTGTCCCACTGCTTCACAGCTGCGCTCGTCCGCTCGAGAACCGGCATTTGCTCGACGCGTATCTCGGCAAACTCGAGGAAGGCGGCGGACCCATCGCGGTGGACCGGTCGGCTTACTGTGCGGCTGTGCCTCTCTCTCACGTGCCTGTGTGCGTGTGGTGTGTGCATCGGGCATGTGCGACAGTGCGAGGGTGTTTCGTTCCGGTGCGGCCCGAGCCCGAGTCGGACGCCGACGCGCAGCCCGGGCAAATCCGCACCGTATATATCTGTGGGCCGCCTCCTTTCACCCGTAGGCCGCACCGCAGCCCCGCACCGCCTTTCACCGTTCCGTTCCGTTCCGTCCCATCCCCGTTCCCGTGCAGCACTAAACACAACCCTGCCGTGCGCCCAACCCCGTGCCGCGCGCGCGACTATGGCGGCGGCGACCGGCGCAGGCGCGGTGAGCGAGGGGATGCGTCGGCTCACGCAGCTCTCGCTCGTCTCCAAGGTCTGCTCGGAGCTGGAGTCCCACCTCGGCGTCGCCGACCGCGTCCTCGCCGAGTTCGTCGTCGACCTCGGCCGCGCCTCCGCCTCCGCCGCGGCCTTCGCCGCCGCGCTCAGGGACCACGGCTCCGAGCTGCCGGACTACCTCGTCCGCTCCCTCCACGCTGTCATCACCGCCATCCCCGACACCGCCCCGGCCCCCGCTGTCCCCGCATCCCGTGGTGCCCACGGTACAGGGGCGCGCGTTGACAGGGCGGCGGGGGAGGACGAGGACCACGAGCCGGAGCTGCACCAGGTGCGCCGGGGGAGGGTCACCCGCGTGGCCGACGCCGGGTGCTTCGTCCGCCTCGACGGCGGCCGCGAGGGCCTCGTGCACGTCTCCCAGATGCCCGGCCGCCGCCGCGCTGGCGCCACCGTTACGCGCGGCCAGGAGGTGTTCGTCAGGGTCGCCTCGGTGGACGGCGCCAAGCTGGGGCTGTCGATGCGAGACGTCGATCAGGATACCGGGAGGGATCTCCTGCCGATGCGTCGAAACCCTGGGAAGGAGGACGCGCCGAGGGCCAATCCGCCAGCTGATCGCGCTGGAGCCGCTGGGAGGAGGAAGGGGGTTTCTGGGATTTTCGTTCCCGATGAGGACGAGGGCGAGGCTGGTCCTGCGCCGCGCAGGCCAACTAGGCGGATGACCTCGCCGGAGAGGTGGGAGGTGAAGCAGCTGATTGCGTCGGGGGTGTTGGATGCCAAGGACTACCCGGTGTTGGATGAGGATGATCAGGGGATGTTTTACCAGGAGGAAGAAGTGGAGGAGCTTGAGATTGAACTCAATGAGGATGAGCCGGCGTTCTTGCGGGGAAAAGGGCGATCCTCGGCTGACATGTCTCCGGTGAGGATTTCTATGAATCCTGAGGGGTCGATGAGCCGTGCGGCGGCACTGCAGTCTGCGCTTATTAAGGAGAGGCGTGATATTCGCACCCAGGAGCAAAGAGGAATGGTTGATGCAATCCCCAAGGACCTTAACCGGTCATGGGAGGATCCCATGTCAAGTGGTGGAAGGTATCTGATGCAGGAGCTGATGGGCACTGGACTATCAGCACAGAGTGTGCCGGAATGGAAGATGACATATGGGAAGGCTGGTACATATGGGCAGAAGTCGAGGCTTTCGATTCAGGAGCAGAGACAAAGCCTTCCAATATTCAGGCTGAAAAAGGAGCTGATCAATGCTGTTAATGACAACCAAGTTTTGGTGGTTATCGGCGAGACTGGCTCAGGGAAAACAACCCAGGTTACGCAATACCTTGCCGAGGCAGGATATACTACAAAGGGAAAGATTGCGTGTACTCAACCTCGCAGGGTTGCTGCAGAGTCAATTGCAAAGCGAGTAGCAGAGGAGGTTGGCTGTCGAGTGGGTGAGGAAGTTGGTTATTCTATACGCTTTGATGACTGCACAGGACCTGAAACTGTCATCAAGTACATGACAGACGGCATGCTCCTACGTGAGATTTTGATGGATGGAGACCTGTCTTCTTATTCAGTGGTCATGCTTGATGAGGCACATGAGAGAACCATCTACACAGACATTCTCTTCAGTTTGCTAAAGCAGCTAATTAAGCGGAGAAGTGACCTCAAGTTAATAGTCACTTCAGCCACTCTTGATGCAGAGAAGTTCTCTGGTTATTTTTTTGATTGCAATATTTTCACAATTCCTGGAAGAACGTTTCCAGTTGAGATACTGCATACAAAACAGCCAGAGAGTGACTACATGGATGCTGCACTGATCACGGTATTGCAGATCCATCTGACTGAACCCGAAGGAGATATCCTATTGTTCCTGACTGGCCAGGAAGAGATTGATCATGCTTGCGAACGTCTCCATGAGAGGATGAAGGCATTCGGTGGGGACATACCAGAGCTGATAATTTGTCCTGTGTACAGTGCTCTTCCTACCGAAGTTCAATCAAAGATATTCGAACAGGCTCCTCCTGGTAAGAGGAAGGTGGTCGTGGCCACCAACATAGCGGAAGCATCTATTACCATAGATGGCATTTACTATGTTGTTGACCCCGGCTTCGCAAAGCTAAATGTTTATAACCCAAAACTAGGGCTGGATTCACTGGTTATCACCCTGATCTCTCAGGCGTCAGCTAAGCAAAGAGCAGGGCGTGCTGGGCGTACAGGTCCAGGTAAATGTTACCGTCTATACACTGAGAGTGCCTATCGCAATGAAATGCCACCAACAACGACTCCAGAAATTCAGAGGGCCAACTTGGGGTCGACGGTTCTTAATATGAAGGCAATGGGAATAAATGACCTTTTGTCATTTGACTTCATGGATCCTCCAGCATCTCAAGCACTCATATCAGCTATGGAACAACTGTACAGTCTTGGTGCCTTAGATGAAGAGGGTCTTCTTACCAGGCTAGGGAGAAAGATGGCCGAATTTCCACAAGAACCACCTCTTTCTAAGATGCTCCTTGCTAGTGTAGACCTTGGATGCAGTGACGAAATACTGACAATCATTGCAATGATTCAAACTGGGAACATATTCTATCGACCAAGGGAGAAGCAAGCACAAGCAGATCGGAAAAGATCTAACTTTTTCCAGCTGGAAGGTGATCATCTCACCCTACTCACTGTGTATGAGGCATGGAAGGCAAAGGGGTTTTCAGGACCATGGTGTGTTGAGAATTTCATTCAGGTAAACTCACTAAGGAGGGCACAGGACGTGAGGAAACAGCTTCTTGAGATTATGGACAAGTTCAAGCTCAATGTCATCTCTGCCGGGAACAATTCCACCAAGATAGGGAAAGCCCTTGCCGCTGGATTCTTCTTCCACGCTGCAAGGAAGGACCCCAGTGGAGGGTACCGTACCCTCGCTGATCATCAGCAGGTTTATATCCACCCGAGCAGTGCTCTCTTTCACCAGCAGCCACAGTGGGTGATCTACCATGAAATTGTTATGACAACGAAAGAGTATATGAGGGAGGTCACGGCGGTGGATCCAAGATGGTTAGTAGAGTTGGCACCGAGGTTCTATAGGTCGGCGGACCCAATGAAGATCAGTAAGCGAAAGCGCCAAGAAAGGATCGAGCCTTTGTACGATAGATACAATGAGCCCAACTCGTGGCGCCTGAGCAAGCGGCGCTGGTGATTTTTCATCATTTCTTGCAGATCTTTGATGTAATGCTACTGTAGTGTACATATTAAGGTGCTCTTTTAATGCATATGCTCGGATGATTGCAATGCATGAGATATGTAATAGTTTTCTCTTCTTAAAGTTGTAAGGCTTATAAGGAGTACTTTGTTCCCTTTTGAACAGGACGCCAAATGATGATGAGCTTATCACAGTGATTTGCTTGTTTTCTGCTGCTGCTGCTGCTGGTTTGATTGAAACTGATTGGATGTTTATTACAGTGTGGTTACACATTAAATCTGGGTATCCTTATATGTAGCAAAAACTATCATATTTGAGAAGATACCTCTTATGACTGGATCTGTGATGATATACAACAGGTTGAAAGATGGACCAATGAGGTACTGATTTTAGGTCTGGTGTTGTCCTTGTATTAGCCTTTTGCTGTTTGAGCTTATAGCTTTGTAGGAACCTTCTGTTTCGATGTGCTCCGATCTGTGTTTCCTTTGGCTGGATTGTTGAACTATTCTTGAACAATAAAATGCTAGTTTCATGATTATTGGTGCCAGATTCTGGAGGTTATGTTTTTGTCTTACATCTTCATTTTTTAAATGCCAGGCTCCAACACCATTGTGTTTTATGCTCAGTTAGATCCTGCTGTTGCTGGAGCTGTGCACTGATGCTTTATTTTCCATCTTGTGCTGCATTTGGATGGCTGGTTAAAGATTACAGAAGCTCTGTGAGACAAATACCATGCAGAGACAGTTGTTGCTTCAGTTGTTCATTTATTTTCTGCTTTCCCCCTCTGTTCACTCTTTGCTGACCCCTGACCTGGCTTTTACGCACAAATTCCTCCTGTAGATCACAGGTTGCACCGAACAGAAGTTCAAATCATGTAGAGGTATGAAGCTGCAGTCTGAAATTTGAAAGTATTCATCTTGCTTAAGATGAATTTCTGCAAGACAGTGAAAGCTGCAGCGCATCAGAAAGGCTGCAAAACTCTCCATGGCCGCTGCAACCGCGGGCTAGGCATGATCCTGCTGGCAATGCCAATGGAGAGTACTCATCGATGACAGCCTTGGCACGGCTCAGGTGCCTTCCCTCGCGATCATTCTCATTGTCTAGTTCTCAGTTAAAAAACCAAAGTATCTATGCAGGTTCCCAGTTCAAAGAGGAAATCTATCAATCGTGGAAACTTTTATGTGCCTCCTTTTAGGCTTATAGGCACTTGACATTGCTTGGGGTTCTATGAGGCTCCGCAGACACTGGGCAACACAATGAGACCACACTTCTGATGTTATTGATCTTCAGAAAGTACTATGGGCAATGGGATTTGGCATTTGGTGGTTCATCAGACTTGCGGTTAGCAGAAGTGACTGCGCTAATCCCTTAAACTGTTCGATTACTGATTGCAACTTTTGGAGAATATGGCTGTGCGGTGGCACACGCTGATGCTGCTTCGTGTGCTCAATATGCCCAAACGCCCTGCCATTTATCTCCATATGTTCTCATTTAGGGCTCTTAACATGTGTTTGGAAGTTTCATTCTCAGTCCTCGTATTCTTTCCAACAAAATGATGTGTGATGAGTTTCTGTATATGGACTCTGGACTAAAAAAAATTCAGGACTCAGGAGGCATTCAACTTGACAGAAATACCAATTACATTTTCTTCTGTTTGTATCTTGTATGACTCATGAACTAAGGAAATGCTGACTAGACAATTCAGTTGTATACTGAATATCATCATCTAATGCTTGAGGTACACCAAAACTTCAGTGTTACTCTTTATTACTCTTGTTGATTTTCTTAGTGACTTAGTTTATATGATCTTGTAAGATGTAACCTAAACAAAGGAATCAATCTATCTGTGAGTAGGCTGTTGATTCAAGAGGGAAACCCTAAGCATGAAGAAAGGTATAAGTTACTGCAGGAAGAAAGAAGTCACCCGAGTCTCCTGAGATCACCACAAGACCCATCTGGGAAGAAAAGACAAGAATGAAGTACAGAAGAAGCAAAGACCTAATCCTCTACATCTAATTTTCATGCTCCCCTTTCCATTTGCAGTAATGCATTGCTCATTTCTCTACTTATAGAGGAAGAGGATCATACATCAGCTTGGCTCAAGGATTACAAAGTGAGGAAAGAGATCTGAAAAGGTAAATTTCCTATTCATAATTTCATCAACTTGTTCTGTCATTAGAATTTTAATGCAACATGGAGATCTTGTGAATACTTCATCAAACTTGTTCAATCTTGTGCTTTTCCATTGCTTGCACTTTCTGGTTCTTGTGCTGCTGCTTTATAACCTGTAATTTCAGGTTAGCTTGTTCTAGTGTCCTATTCTTCCATGTATGATTAAGGCCAACATACTATTAACATTAACATACTTACAGGTCCTAGATGCCTCAAAGAACACAAATGTTAGTTCTAATGTAAATTGTAGAACATTATGGCTTTCGTGTTAGACATAGAACACAATAGTTGCACATTAAGCTCCTAAAACAGAGCTTAAATTATGTAAGATCATGGGGGACATTTACTCATTGGTAAATTGTTTCTGCTTACGCAACTATTTTGTCTAGTTAATTATTAGTTGTATGCAACATCTGCTTGAACTGAGCCAATAGTTTCAGATGGCTATCTATTTCCCCCATTATCCATTCCCTCTAGTTTTGCCTTTCGAGCAATTGGGCTGCGCTTATTTTTGTCCATCTATCTTCTAGAGATGGCTGTCCCACAAGTTGACAAGAAAATGCTTGGTGAACTTGAAGCCATGGGATTCCCAACTGCTCGTTCAGTTAGGGCACTCCATTTTTCAGGTATGTATTTTCAAACAAACTTACTATGTACAGGTTTGCATCAATGTTTTTCTGTACCAAAGATAGGTTGATAATACACCAAATAGAAACTATGACATTTGGTCCCTTCTATGGTTGCAAAAGTTATGTTTGTGTATTTGTGCCCATCCAGCTATTCTTCCATGGTTTGTGTGTTTTCGCTATTCACTAATGGCATTGGCAGTTGATAGATATGCCATTTCATAAAAATGGAAATTATGCAAAGCTCTAGCAACATATTTGTTATAAATATTCAGTATATTATTTCTTTAGTACGTAGTTAAATGAATTGGAGAGGTAATAATATGTCTTGATCAGGTAATTCCAATCTTGAATCTGCTGTAAACTGGCTTCTGGAACATGAAAGTGACCCAGACATTGATCAGCTACCATTGGTAGGTTATTTCTTAACAATGAATATTCTTCATTAGCAGAAGTCCTTTCTCATGAGCATTACTCCGTGTTCTAAAATTATTCTCAATAGAGGGAACTGTAAGGGAGTGTTTGGTTGCTTGCTGGAGGTCGCCATGCCACAGCTGTGGCTCGTCATAGAAAACGAAGGCAGCTGCTTGGTTTGTAACGCACCTGAGGCTGCCACACAAAATCACAGTAGAAAAGTTGCCACATAGTGTGGCGGCGAAATTTCACGCCACAAGTGCGGCGCGCCGCACCTTGCCGCATCTTAGGCGTGGCAGGCGGTGGCTGGTAACCAAACAGGAAGAAGTTTTCACTTCATGCAATTTGACAGCAAGCTAGCCTGTACATATAAATAACCACGAATTATTTGGTTTGAGATTGTAGCTTGGAACCTTTTCAAATGTTTCTAATATGAGGCTGTGAAGCAACTGGCATCATAATACTTGACGCTATATTTATATTTTTCGATCAGGTTGTATAGTCATGTGAACATTACTGTCACAATGTCACTACATTTGAAACAATTTGTTTTGATTGGTCCCTTGTATGGTCTAGGTTCCAAGAGAAATAAGCATTGAATGTGGTGACACATCAAATGAAGTAAGAAATGACGTTCAAGAAACGAGGTTTGTTTCTGTTCCTTAAATGATTTCATAGAAGATTTTCTATGGAAACGTCATAGTACCATTTCAGTGGAAAAACTATCAAATCCCATTCACTAGGAAATGGAATTATCAAATGATTAGTGATCATGTTAGTTCTTGTAAATGTGCTTATGCATAATGTAAGTTTAATAGGAACAAGTCATTCAGTTAAATGCTTGTGTTCCTGATTTCCTGAATAGTCAGATATACTTGGGTGGCTCAATGCATGTATTGATCCACATTTCTTTTTCTTGCTATGTATGTTGTTGCAGTGTAAAATGTATGACATACTTGTCTTGCAGGGATACTGTAGAGGAGCAGAAACCTGAAGAACAGACTGAAACTGGAAGACAGAATGTACTTAGTTTCTTCTTTTTTGATATATCAAATATTTCCTTTAAAATTCCATACCATTTTTTTGAAGTAAAATTTCATACCATATTGAGTTACATGCACCGACAAATTTACCCAAAAGCTTAAGCTATGCAGAATGGTTGGAGTGTAATCATGCTTTTAACATTCAACAAGTTCGCTTACCAATATATTATGATTTAGTGTGTTGCTACCACTTGCTAGCATCTTTCTTTCAGCCTCATATGGGCTGGAATTAGTGTTCCATTCTTTGTAACATTTTTTGTCACACCCAAACTTCTCTCTTAGGAGTCATCCCAGTTGGAACGAGAACCAAATGCAGATGAACAGGAGGAACAATATAGAAAGAGGTGTGTACCTTCCTTTTCATTATTAGTAGTAAGCTGCTCGCATTTTGTTTATCACACATTCACCCTAGTAACACTTGTACTTCTCAGGATATTAGCACTATACAAGCAAAAACGAGACGAGGAAGGAAGAGCAAGAGGGCGAATACGAAATCAATTACAAGAGGATCAGGTATTGCGATTTTTTCATAATTCTGAGTAAAAATGTAATACGCACTACAGCAGGAAGTACAAAATGTGCTTTCTTGCACTGTCTTAAGTATATCCTGTGGCCATTTTCTTGTCCACTGAATGTTCCATATTGTTTCTATAGAGGGAGAGGATTCGAGCTGCTAAAGATCTTATGGAAGCAAAGCGAACTCTTGAGGAAAATCAAAGGAAGCGGTATGTTTCATATGCATGTCTCACATGCACTATTTCCAACTCCAGATTGCTTCTTGAAGAAGTGATATTTTTGTTTACCGTAGGATGATGGAAACTCGGATAGCAGATCAAGAGGAGGAGAAAAGAGCAAGAGAGAGAATACGACAGCGTATAGCAGATGATAAGGTCTGTTGCAGCATGCTAAAATTCTGCTTAATTTATACAAACAATTCTGTAGTCCTTACTGTAATTTTTTTCTGCATGCTCATAATTCATCCAATAAATCCTTTATTTTTTTGACATTTTTATTATCTTGGATTTCCGCATTGAAAAAATCGCCACTCTATGTTTATCAGAGTCAGATGAAACATCGCAGCCTTTCTTTATATTTTTTGTGCACTGTGTAGATTTTATTAAACCAAGTAGTTCCCATTGGTTACGATCAAGGTTACCTTTAAATCATGAATTGTGTTCAAGGTCGCTTGCTGTCACAAAAGTGACGTCATTTTCTTATTCTTTAGCAGCTGCATCTCATTTGTCTATTTCCTTCAAAGTTTTCCAGTGATATGCGTCCCGATGCCTGAGTCTTATCCTTCTGTGCAGGCAGAAAGAAGGAGAAGGCTTGGTTTGCCGCAGGAAAATCCTAGTGCTTCAGCTGCAGTCATAACGCCCACAAAGGTAGAAATGTCTTTCTACCATACTTCTACATCTCATGAGTGAAACCTCCAAGCACATTCGTCACATACATTTTTAACTGCAGGTAAAACATGTCGAACGCGTCGTAACATCAGAACAGCTGAGAAACTGCCTGCGAACTCTGAAGAAGAATCACAAGGTATAAAATGATCCCTTGCAGATGCTAATTTTGGTCCATCTTGCTCTTAGTATTTCAACTGGCACAGAAGCATTGGCGATGCTGAATATGATGCTTTGTGAATATACTTGGTTTAGATCAATGTTCCAGGCATGCTCAGCATTTGCCTTTCTTAGCCTGTCTTTTGATCTAATATAGGATGGGTGTCGTTGTGTTTCACAAAAAAATTGCTTGTCACTAAACAAATACAGAAATACGACTGGATAAGGCATTAGATCTCTATGTTACTCAGACACCACAAATCATTGATGAATGTTTTTTTCCTACACCTTACTTGTAGGAGGACCCTGCTGCAGTCACAAGAGCGTACCAAATATTGCTCAAGATCGTTGCCAACATAGTAAAGAACCCAGAAGAGGAAAAGTTCAGGAGGATCCGGCTCAGCAACCCTGTTTTCAAGGTAGAAACCAAGAGGACCAGGCGCACCCTGTATTTTTCAGAATGATCTGATCTCATCTCACCCCCATATCTTCAATTCACACATCGTGCTCTCTGCAACAACAGGACAGGGTGGGCAGCCTGCAAGGTGGCGTGGAGTTCCTGGAGCTGTGCGGGTTCCAGCGGCTCAGCGCCATGGGCTACCTGGTGATGCCGAGGGACAAGATCGACATGGCGCTCCTCAACGCCGCCGGGGTCGAGATCGCGTCGGCCATGGAGAACCCCTACTTCGGGCTGCTCTCCAAGTGAACGGAACGGCCATCATCGCTGCTTTCCTACGAGCCCATGATACTGCTATGGATGTACAGCACTATCACTCGAATGGGCTTTAAACTGTAACGGATCGGCCCGTCACGGCTTGACGTCCCTGTCGCCGGTGACGTTGTACAGAGTAACCCCCGGCGAAAATATAAACGTGTCACAAGGCCATGCGTGAAGTGAATTGGAGAATCTCATTCAGGATAAAGCGAAATGCACCATGCACAATGGTGTAGGGTAGGGGATGGTGCATTTGTGTTTTCGAGTACTCGGGTTCCTCACCGTACGAGGGCACTTCGGCAGGCAGGCCTGAGGCCAGGGCCAGCCATGGTGACATAGTGCTGTTGAGGGTGGTCCGGGCTGCAACTTTCATGTTTGGCGCACCTAGCCCAACTTCGGAGCCTGGCCCGCACGAGATCTAAAGTACCTTGGGCTCCCTTCGTTACTTCACGCACCGGCTCGCTCGGGCTCCATCGAGCGCTCCGTCCTTCTCCCTTCCCTCACCTTCCGCTCCTCTCCACAACATCCGGCGCCGGCACCGGCACAGGCACGGCCAGCGTGTGCACCACCTTATTGTCCTCCACGTCCTCCGGTTGCGCCTCCCTCGCCGCAGCGCGCGCCTCGCTCATGGACCCGCCTATCCTCTACCCGTTCCAGGAGCTCGCCGCCGCTACCAACAGCTTCCTCATGAAAGCGCGCAGGCGGGGTGTCGGCGTCGCTCGCTGCGGCGGCGCCGGGAAATCGGAAAAGGGATTCGAGGTCCGCCGGACAAGCTGTCGACCGGTAGAGTGATTAGGGTTTTCGTTTACAAAGTTGTTCGATAATCCTCTCCCCTTCTCTACTTCTACTGCTCACTGATGGGCTTGGGCTCACAAATATTACATACCCAATCTAGGCCGGTCACTCTTTGGTTCATGGGCCTCCTGCGAACACTCCTTCTGGGCCCAGAGCTTACTGTGTGTGGCGCCGTGACACCCCCCCTCTCCTTGCGATCCGGCATGTCCCCAGGCCGGCGCAAAAGGAAAGTGTTGCCGTATGGCCTCTGCATCTTCCCAGGTAGCAAGATCGGCATCCAGGCCGGACCACTTGATGAGGAGTTGAACGACCGCACCTGTACGTCGGGGATGGAGTCGACGCTGTAGAACCGCCTCAGGAACTTGCAAGCCTTCATCAGATTCGGGAGGTTCCACCGAGATCGGAAACTTGGTGGACGGTGCAGCTTTGAGGAGGGAGACGTGGAATACCGGATGAACAGACGACGACTCCGACAGGTCCAGCTTGTAGGCAACAGCTCCAATCTTCTCCAGCACCTTGTATGGTCCGAAATAACGAAAGGAGAGCTTCTGATGGGCACGAGGAGCAAGCGACGCTTGGACGTAGGGCTGGAGCTTGAGGAACACCATGTCGCCGATGTTGAAGGATCTCTCAGAACGGTTCTTGTCAGCATACAGCTTCATGCGTTGTTGAGCTCGGAGAAGATGTTGGCGAACCAAATCAAGCATAGTGGAACGCTCAGTAAGCATGGACTCAACATCAGGTATAGAGGATGCTTCAGGAGGAGAAAGTCCGAAGTGGCGAGGAGGGTGTCCATACAGTACCTCGAATGGCGACCTGTTGAGGGAAGAATGGAGACTGGTGTTATACCAATACTCCGCCAGGCTGATCCACCGCAGCCACTGCTTGGGGCAGGAGTGGACAAAGCACCGGAGAAAGGCTTCGAGGCACTGGTTCACCCGTTCCGTCTGGCCATCTGATTGAGGATGGTAGGCAGAGATCATGCATAGTTTGGTTTTGGCCAAACGGAACAGCTCCTTCCAGAAGTGGCTGGTGAAGATGCGGTCGCGGTCGGAGATGATGTGGGATGGCATGCCATGTAAGCGGTAAATATGGTCAAGGAAGACCTGAGCCACTTGTTGAGCTGTGAATGGGTGAAGGAGAGGCACGAAGTGGGCAAACTTGCTGAACTTGTCGACGACGACCATGACGCAATTAGCTGCTCCCGAGCGGGGCAGCCATTCGATGAAGTCCATTGAGATGACTTGCCATGACTCCGCTGGAACAGGCAATGGAGAAAGTAATCCCGGGTACTTTGCATGATTGGGCTTGGCCTGCAACTGGTTGTACAAGAGGCAACTAGTGTTTTGATGTCAGACTTCATACCCCTCCAAGCAAACAACTTCTTGATCCGGGCGTAGGTAACAGGGAACCCTGAATGGCCACCGATAGCACTGGAATGCAATGCTTCAAAGACTTTCAGATAGAGATTCTTGTTGTCACCCACCCAAATGCGATCTCCAATGTGAATAACACCACTGATCAGAGAATAAGGTGGATGGGAATCACAGTTGAGGGCTAGATCCTACAACAGCTTGCGAGAGGTGGGATCAGAATCATAGCTAGCCACCACATCTGACAACCATGTTGGGGAAGCAGTAGAAATGGCATTGAGCTGGTCTGGAGGCAAGGGATGCCATGAAAGAGCATCTACTGCCAAGTTTGAAGCCCCTGGTTTATAGATAACCCTGAACTGCAGTCCCACAAGCTTGGTGTATAGCTTCATTTGCCATGGCGTCTGCAATCGCTGCTCAGTAATATGCATGAGGCTTCGTTGGTCAGTGTAGATAGTGAACTCGCCATGTTGTAAGTAGGATCTCCATTGGTCCATAGCCACAAGAATAGCTAGGTATTCCTTCTCATAAGTAGACAAGCCACGCGAACGAGGGCCAAGTGACTTACTAACAAAGGCCAAGGGGTGACCATCTTGAAGGAGGACTGCCCCAATACCGCCATCACTTGCATTAGTCTGCAGCTGGAAGAGCTTGGAAAAATCAGGTAGGGCCAGAACTGGAGCTTTAGTGAGAGCCTGCTTCAGAGTGTCAAAGGCGACAGTATGGTTGGTAGTCCAAATAAAGAGCACACCCTTCTTAAGCAGATCTGTCAAAGGCCTGGCAATCACAGCATAGTGCTTAACAAACTTGTGATAATACCCTATGAGTCCGAGAAAGCTGTGGAGCTGCTTGACATCAGATGGCTGCGGCCAGGCTTGCACAGTGGCAACCTTGGATGGATCTATGGAGACTCCTTGTGCACTGACCACATGACCCAAGTAGTTGATAGATTGCTGAGCAAAGCGGCATTTGGATAATTTAACTAGCCACTGATCCTTGGAGAGTAGCTCAAAAACTTGAGACAGGTGCTGAACATGGTCTTCATAAGAGGCGCTGTACACTAGGATGTCATCGAAGAACACCAAGGCACACTTGCGAAGGAGGGGATGTAAAGTATTGTTCATGGCTCCTTGAAATGAACTTGGGGCGCCAGTTAGGCCGAAGGACATAACAGTGTACTCGAACTAGCCCCAATGGGTCTAGAAAGCAGTCTTGTGTTCTTCCCCAGGTGCAAGGCGGATCTGGTTGAAACCGTCCCTTAGATCCAAACAAGAGAACCAGCGAGCCCCGGATAGTTCATCCAAAAGTTCATCGATGATCGGAATGGGAAATTTGCTCTTCACAGTGAGTGCGTTGAGTTGGCGGTAATTGACGCAAAAATGCTAGCTGTTGTCCTTCTTCCTGACCAAGAGAACTGGCAAAGAGAAAGCACTGGTACTGGGGCAAATGAAGCCAAACTGCAGCATCTCTGTCACCTGAGCCTCAATCTCTGTCTTAAAGGCTGGCGAGTAGTGATAAGGGCGGGCAAAAACCGGTTGAGCTCCTAGAATGAGGGGAATGGAGTGGTCACAGGCCCGTCGTGGAGGCAGGTCGGTTGGCAACTTGAACAAGTGCTGATACTAAGACAACAGTGCTTGAATCTCCAGCATGTCACTGTGCACTGATGGAGTGAATGCAGGTTCTTCAGCGGACAACTGATGTAGCTGAACGACAGAATAAGGAAGCTGCACCGAAGGACTACCATATAACACCACAGTGTTGGGACCATAAGGAATATGGACCCAGCGTTGAAGCCAATGGACCTTCATAGGAGAGAATGCCTGTAGCCAATCCATCCCTAGAATCATGTCATATGTGCCAATGGGAATGAGTTTGAGAGTAGAATGGAAAACATATCCTTGAATAGACCACTCTGCATACGGAATTTGCGTTGAACAAGAGACTGACCCGCCATCAGCAATCTGCACAGAAGAAGGAACTGACTGCCAAGTGGGTATCCAAAAAGGAGTTGGTGCTCCTAGAATCTAACAAGATGGTGATACTCTTGCCTTGGAGCATGCCTTGAAATTGCAGGGTGTGAGGGTGGAATGACGGAGAAACCGCAGCAGCAGACAGGAGCATGAAGGACTGATTTGCCGTAATAGGAGTATTGGGCTCTGAACTGTCTGTCTCGATGAAGAGATCTTCGCAAAGATTCCATACCTCCTATAAGGCATGCAGTTGGAGAGCTGGAGAACATTTGTGGCCCTAGTGCCATTTCTCTCCACAGCGCATACAGAGGCCACGGGCTTTCCTATAAGAATGGAGGGACTGCAACTTAAGATCCACTGAAACTCTGTGGAAGTCTAGACAATGTCTTCAAGAGGTTGCTTTGGTTTTGGTGGCACGGGAGGAGCAGGTAGAGCCAGTCGTTGGGGAGGCGCAGGAAGCGGCAATGGCCCCCGAGGTGCCACCGACTTCAGGAAGGCGGGAGCATCAGTACGCTAGAACTCCCATCGGCGCAACGGCTCGATAGCCTCCACCTGCAAAAGGGCAAGCGAGCAAGCAGCATCGAGATCGGTGGGTCGTTGAACAAGAACAACAGAACAGATATCATCGCGGAGACCATCGATGAAGCGGGTGGTGTAGGAAAGAGTATCTGGGTTAGGAGTGTAAGCCGAGAGTTGCTCAATAAGATCAACAAATTAATCGACATATTCTTGAATTGAGGCGGTTTGCTTAATGTGGAATAGTTGGTGGATGAGAAGTTCATGTTGATCGTGGCAGAAACGCTCGTGGACCAAAGCACAGAAGTCGTGCCAACCAATGTGTTCGAGGCGGTGAGCAATGGATTGAATCCAGCGCTTGGCTGCATCGGTGAATTGCATCGTAGCTACACGAACCCACATGGATTGATCAACGAAGTACATATCAAAGTAGGAATGGGCCTGAGTGATCCATAGTTGGGGGTAGTACCATCGAATTGGGGAAAATGGATTTTGGGTAACTGGCCGAGGTGGGAGGATTGGGGGTGGAGTGGAGACGGATCTGGTGGTTGGGGAGGAAGGTGGGCATCCACGACGTTGAAAGTAGGGTTGGGATTGGGAGGGGGACGGGGTTATGGAGCTGAATGAGGAGGGGGATCTGGGGAGCGACACATACCATTGGCTGGGGTTGGAGCTATGGTTGTGACCAACCCATAGCCCCTCTCCCGTGTAGTCGATTCGACATGGTGCCCGCTAGGCCAGTCGGTCAGAGTCCCGGTAGATGAGTGCGTGGCGACCAACTCCAGCTATCGTAGGGTGCCTGATGTAGGTAGCTCCTCTGCAGCTCGACCACCCCTCGACCAGAGGTTCTTCACCTCCGAGCGAAGATCGTAGATTAGGCCGTCCACCTCCGGGCGCCAACTGACGAGCTCCTCCACGGTGGTCTCGACGGTGGCTACCCTGTTGTTGCGCTCGTTGTTGATCCCGTGGATGCGGATCAGCTCGAGATCCACCATCCGCTACTTGAGGTCAGAGATTCGCTCATCGAAGTGGCCCCCCAGTTGTCGGCAACGACGGCGGTGGTGTACTGTGCCGAGGCAAACTCCTCCAGCGACTTGATGCGATGGTCCACCGCCTCGTCCCGCTCCTGGAGCTCCGATGTCGCCTCCTCGAAGTGGCGCTCCCATCGACCGCTAGAATCGGCGCGGAGGTCGTCGATCCGCTTGAGAACTTCATCGAAGAGGGAGCGCACGTTTGGATCCATGACTCCCCTAGCGCGCTAGAGACGAGTGAAGTGGGGGTGTGGCTCCGGCGGATCCAGCCCTTGGAGGCGCCGGATCGATGGCTCTGGTACCAAGTTGTCGACGTCGCTCGCTGCGGCAGCGCCGGGAAATCAGAAAAGGGATTCGAGGTCCGCCGGACAGGCTGTCGACCGGTAGAGTGATTAGGGTTTTCATTTACAGAGTTGTTGTTCGATAATCCTCTCCCCTTCTCTACTTCTATTGCTCACTGATGGGCTTGCGCTCACAAATATTACAAACCCAATCTGGGTCGGTCGCTCTTTGGTTCATGGGCCTCCTGCGAACACTCCTTCTGGGCCTAGAGCTTACTGTGTGTGGCGCCATGACATGGGGCCGCCTACTGGCGCTGCTCCCTCCACGACCACGATGCAGCCCATTTCCAGCTCCAGCGTCGTCCCGATGCGGTGTCCAGCAGGTCGCCGCTGATGTCGCGTATGGGCTCGAGTACATCCACCACCACGCGGTCAATAGCTCCGACGCGGCCCCGTCCCAAGCTCCGGTGGCCGCGAGCAAGCACAGGTCACTGGCTCGAGCTGCTACCGCTTTGGGTGCGCATTGGCAAGCTCCGGCCGCTGCCGCCTCGGGTGCCCGAACGGCAGCTCCACCGTTGTGCCGCGCCCGCCCAGCCCCTACCCCACCATGGCTGCTCGTGGCCTCTCCTTCCTCGGCTCCAGCCCCTGTCCAGCGAACCCTGCGGGCCTCGTTCCCTTCGCGTCGGCGAGGACATGGTGGGTCGCTGCTGCGCAGCTGGCCACTACTACGAGGTGGAGGCACTGTCGCTCGCTCAGCCTCTCCCTCTCCCTCCCCATCTTCTTCCTCCTGGTCTGCAATGGCGCCGGAGAAGGGTAGTGACAGTGGCTTCTTGGCCGAGGTGGGTGAGTCCATGCCACTAGCGCTGCACGTGTTCGATGAAATGGTAGTGACAATGTGGATTTTTTTTAATTTTAACCCTTTTTTGAATAGAATTTTCAATCTAACACTGGCGGTTTTTTTAAAACTAACACTTTTGGCCGCGCCTATTGCCCTGGCGCGGCCAAGTGCCTGTGCCGCGCCATGCATGGTGGCGCGGCACAGGGCTGACGTGGTGTGGGCCGGCCTGGGGGGCCGATGACATGGCGGGTCCTATCGCGCCACCGACCTTGGCGCGGCAGTGCCGCGCCCTGATCCGTGGCACGGCTGGACCAGATATATATCACGTGCGAGCCCGGCCGCCCGCACGCACCCTGCCCTGCCCGCCCGCCCGAACGCCGCCACCAGACGCACGCGCCCCGTCGCCAGCGCCCTGCCTGCGTCCGCACGCACCCGCACCCGCCCGGCCACGCTGCGCATGAGCCCGCCCGGCCTCACCTCACCCTGCCCGCACCCGCACAGCCCGCCCTCGGCCGCTCGCCCACGCCGCGCCCGCCCATGCGCCCTAGCCGGCCACGCCACGAACGCCGGCGCGTCAAGGCCACCCGCTCCTAAGGTACCTCCCTCTCGATTTCATATTTTTTATTATTATCTAGTATAGTTAGTATTTTTTGTATCCCTACGCACGTGCCCTTGCAATCCTCGAGCGGCCGGCGTAGAAGCAAAAGAGTTGATGATGGTCTGCTAGCGCTAGCATTTCTAGGAGCATGTCGGGGCATCGAGGCTATTTTCATTGAGTATTAGTGTCTTTGTGATATCTTAGAACGACTATTGTTATGTGACGGAGAAAGTACCCCTTCCGTCCTAAATAAATGCACATCTCGCTTCCTGAAGTTAATTTTTTTTAAAAAATTAACCAAATTTATATAATAGCGTACTAATATTTATGATACATAATAGGTACTATTACATTAAGCGTGGAGTATACTTTCGTAATAAACTTATTAGGAGATACAAATATTGATACCGTTTTTTTAGTTTTGATCAAACTTAAACATATTTGACTACTCGAGAAGCAAGATGTGTATTTATTTTGAGACGGAGAGATTACTTGTAATTTTAGAACCAAAGTTTTATATGGATTGATTATGTATTTATTATCTAGTATAGTTAGCATTTTGGGTTTAGGGATTTAGGCTAGTTAGGTTAGTGAATTTGCTTGTGATTTGTTTGTGAACTTACTAATGTTAACTTGAATTTTGTAAATTTGAATACTCTAACGCTTTGTTTATCAATTTGTAACAGGATGGTCCCTCCCACGCAGCACCCGTTGTACCCTATTCTTGAGGTGGAGTACGACAACTAGCACCGAGCACACATCTTGAGTGACAACGACGCAGAGGTGTCCTTGCCTCCTTTGAGGCCCCGTACTCACACCAGGGCGCATCAGTGGGACAAGCATTATACGCCGTACATTCGGCGTGCCGGCTTCCTTGAGCTTGTCCGTGTTGTCAACCATGGTCTTTCGCCCCTTGACCCAGCACTACTTACTGCAGCTGTAGACATGTGCGAGTACATTCTTTGTACGTAAACTTTCTTGTAACAAATTAGAGGCAACTAACAGTCGTTCTATTCTTATAACAGGTGGAGACCTAAGACCCACATGTTCCACCTACCTTGTGGCGAGATGACCTTGACATTGTAGGACGTGAAGGCTATTTTAGGCCTTTGGTTGGGGGGACTTCCAGTGATAGGGATAGTTGACAACGATCACTAGAGGGAGCTGGTGGCTCAGTTTACTGGTTTTCTTCCACCGAACGATGATGCTTCCAAGAAAAATAAGTGAGTAAATCAAGCCTATTTAATACTTGCATTGCTTTACAGCTGGCATCGGGTCTCATTTTCTTTGATCAATTACAGGAAAAGTTTTGGTGTTTTGTCGTCCTAGATCACAGAGCGCTTTGAGTACTTGGACCCACAAGCTGAGGAGGCACAGATCGACAGGTTCGCTCGAGTGTGGCTCTGGCACTTTCTTGGTGCTTTCCTCTTCCCAGACGCATCGGGCAACACCATCAGCTGGATCTTCCTTGACATACTTCGCCAGCCATGGGAGAACATAGCGGGGTATAGCTAGGGCAGCGCAGTCCTAGCATGGACGTATCGACAGCTATGCGTTGCCTGCCGTCGCACCTCAGGACATGCGAACCTTGGGGGTTGCTCCTACCTACTCTAGGTTTGGTGTTGGGAACGATTGCCCGTTGGGAGACCCCTTAATAATGGTTTACCGGTAAGTACTTCGGTTCATTATATTCTTCCAGGCAGTTAGATATGATGAGATTATTTGTTGCTAATTCATTATCGTGTTCAATGCAGCAATGGAACGGGCATGATACACTCCCTACAACTCTGTATATCTGGATGGAAGCACAGTTAGTTAGAGGGAATACGTGGCGCAAGTACAGGGAGTATACAGACGGTCTCGATGTCCCGACATAGCACCAGGTTATGCTCTCTATACTATCGTAGCAGTGTCTTCTTCGATGTACACTATATCACAACCTAACACAATTATGAAATTTCAGGTGTTTTGGTGTCCTTAGGATTCTCCGGAGCTCCAGGGCTATCTGAGTCCTGTCACTAGGGACGAGTCACACAACTATCGCTGTGACGTCCCTCTTATTTTCTTCCATGTGGTCGAGATTCACTTGCCCATCTGGGTCTGCAGATAGTTTGAAAGAATGACAGGCTACCCACCACCGCTTTACTCCACCAATCAAGCATTGCATGGGTGCGTTATCGATTAATAACAATGCTACAATTCAGCGGTGTGTTTGGTACAACTAACATCGTTTTGTTGTAGGTTTGACCGTAGGAAGAGGTACAAGACCAAGGATTGGCGCGTGACACATAGCTCGTACATCCATTTATGGCAGACTAGGGTACCACATGCGGTCCTTGCGGGTCCTCCACACGACCAGCACATCTTCAATGAGTACCTGCGGTGGCTTTACAGGTCTACGAGGACACATATCAAGCCCCGTACACTGACGTGGCGATTGACGAGGACTCGGAGGAAGATGTCATCGAAGATGTGTACGACGTTACCACTAGAGAGGACACACAGCTACAGAGAGCATCGCTTTAAAGATACGTGGTAAGATACTTGAATGGTACAATTTGTTATTTTTTTGGTATTAAGTATGTGTACTAAAACTGTCCAACCGCGTTTCTATACCCAGGCAACACAAATTGTCAAGGCTATCCAACGAGGCAGCATTCTGGCTTCACGAGTCTAGAGGGCAGGGGCCAGGTGTTCTTGCGGCTTTTGTGGAGGTAAACATAAACTTGTCCGTTTTAAAAATATGCGTTTGGGTAATGAACTAACTTTAACGTCTATTTATGCAGAAGGTGAAGAAGAGCTGCAGGAAGCTAGCTCAGAAGTTGAGCTGCATGGACACTCCTTATGAGGAACTGCCACTCCCCGCGCGGTCGGGTGGCACGTCTTCAGCCTCTTTGAGGACACCAGCCGGCTCTTCTCAGCCGATGACGCAGGGTGCTACTTTTGTGGTGCGTACACCACCACATCATAGCGTTGGGAAGGACCCTGCAACCGAGGACGAGGAGGAGGACGATGACGACGACGAACCCCCGGGCTTCCACGGACAGCACGGCCAGTGGGACGAATGGCCGCAGGACGAGATCGGCATGTCTTAGCTAGGTGGTGCCCCGTTTGGCACACAAGGAGCCTCACAAGTACTAACAAAGATAGTTTGTTTCAATACGTAGGCTCCATGAACTAACGATCATAAAGAATTATAAGTAACTATGCGTATCATATACATGTAGGGTATGACCCGTACGCATCGTCGGCGCGACCATACCGACATTGGCTATACTCCCAATATGTTGCCAATAAATCCGAAGAGACAGAGATGTCCGAGTGATCCTTACACTCATGGGTCTTAGTTTGTTAGGTCAAACGAATATTGGCATCCGAAACTTGCAGGGTTATTTGATTATGTTATGTCAAACTTATGTCAAAACAATGAATATGTTATATGGCAGCTTATCAACTTGCTTTTTATTCGTTTCTTTGAGTCGCGGCAGCACTGTCGGCGAGATTAAGTACCCTGCGTTCGGGAACCGGCATTCCCGGTGTATTTGGATGCCGGTGGCAATTTTTCGTAATTGATTAGTTAAAATGGTGCATAACCGTATTATGAAAGACGAAAAACTAATCATTGGCTTATCAAATTCTCTATTCGGCCGTGAAAAAAACTCAACAAAATACGGGCGCGACGCGTTTTGATTCTACCATCCAGGTAGCCTGGGCCGGCGGCAGGCGCAGCGGCCACGTGGTGTGGCTACTTGTGCGGTATATTTGGTCCAGCTGCGCCACACAACAGGGCGCGACACTGCCGCGCCAGGGTCTATGGCGTGGCAGGACCCGCCACGTCATCGGGCCCCCAGGCCGGCCCACGCCACGTCAGCCCTGTGCCGCGCCACCATGTATGGCACGGCACAGGCATTTGACCACGCCAGGGCAATAGGCGCGGCCAAAAGTGTTAGTTTAAAAAAAACCCACCAGTGTTAGATTTAAAATTATATTCAAAAAATGGTTAAAATTTAAAAAAAATCACAATATGTGGGAGGTAATGTTACCATGTTTTGACTTTTGAGTCCAGGGTCACCGCGTCCATCTGTACATGCAAATCAAACATGATCTCAATCGATCTCGGCTCTGCTGAGTCACGTTACCCAACAAGATCAGTTGTACCACTTGGAACTGGCCTGGGCCTGACGGACGGGCCGAGCCGGCCTGAACCTGGTGTACACGAGCTGGGGAGGGTGAGGCAGTGACTGTCGGCCTGTTCGGTTGGCTGGTTCGTATCGTTGCTGATTCGTGAAGAAGTACTGCTGGCTAGTTTGTGTGAGAGAAAAATACTGTTCCGACTGGAAATTTATGATCATTTACAATAAGCCATAGCCAAATGAACAGGCTGTGTGTTGGCGATGGGGGCAAAGCATTGAATGGCTTTTATTCTCTCTTGGAGCGAGCGACGGAGCGGATGGGGAAAAGACCCGTGCTGTATGCCGGCACATGACATGCTTTGTGCAACGTACTTGCTCGTCTTCGGAGCTTCAATTCTGGGCTGGCGAGCGGATGGGATCATGGGATTGGGAGGTGTCACTACTAGACTACGTCCTGGAATGCATGTGGACCACGCCACGCATACGCATCCTTCGTCCTTGGGGCTTCCGCATCTGGCCATTTAGAATCGGTACGTTGCTACATGTCAGCAGTCTCGTATATCGTCTCATGCATTGTCACATAGAATTTTTTATTGATATAAAGAAAAGAGAGAGGAGAGAGAGAAAAGTCGTTGTTTCGCGAAATAATCATCTCATGAACTAAAATTTAGGACTATAAGACAACTATTTTATCATTGTATGAGTTGTTGTTCCCATGCAACTCACAACTCTACTTTTATTCTATGCATAAATTAAGAAATTACAAGTCACTACGAGACAACTTAAAAAACAATCATTGTATACGTTGTCTACTAATTTGTCTTAAAATTACGTAGCACTATATGGGACCGCCGGTGAGACAAGATCAATGTATTTGCCCTTATGAGCATCCTAAAAGGCCGCAAGCTTGTGTGATGTCCCGTTTTCAGAAACAATGCAGGTTGGATGAGCGCACCGAAACTGTTTTCAGAAACGATGCAGGTTGGATGAGCGCATCTTTGTTCACTTCGCTGAAAAGCTAAGCTAAAAAATATTGTTGACTGATTTATTATGAGAAAAAAATACTATTATACCATGGCTGATAAGACTGACCCATAAGTTCTCGCGAACAGGGCAGCCTTGGTACACCACACGGCAGCAGAGGAAGGAGCTTGGATCACATGGATGGATCTTCTCTAGCTCCTCGCAGTCCTAGGATTATTGGAAGATGGGCTCTCTGCTGCTGCTTAAAGGCAAGGGATGGATCTGCGTCCGCAACTCACGCATGGAGTACGGATGTGGCCATGTACTGTACTGTACGCGGCGTCTTGTACGGACTCTTTGTTTGGACGTATGCATGACCCGATGAACGTCACAACAGTCCTACTGCTATAGTTGGCCAACGGGCTGCCCGGCACGCAGCGCCTTCTGGGCCTGCCCCTCCAGGTCGGTCTCGTGTCTGGCCTTCGACCAAAACATGATACTACGGGTTGAAATTCGTGCTGTACCGGCCCGATAAGATCCTGTTTGGTTCACGGGAAAAACATAGAAAAAAATGAAAGAATCAAGTTTCTATGGTTTTTTTTTCAATGTAGTCGCGTTTGAAACAAAGAACGGTTACATTTTCTTTTAGAACGGCGAGCAATCCTCTACTTTTGAAGGAAAAAAAACATCCACGCTGAGCGGAGGAAATGTTTCATGCAACGCTTGCATGCACGCTCACAGGCTAATCAAGCTCATGATGATGGGTGCTGCTATTGCAATGAGGAAGAGAAAAAAGACAGCAGCAGTAGTTAGCTCTTATTTACTTTAAACAACCATGCTTACTGCAAACCAATAGATTCCTATGTTATTAGTATTCCTGTGTTCCAAATACCAATTCTTATAAAAATTCTGTATTTTTCAATCATCTGTTTTACACCTCTATTCCTTTCCTATTCCTGTGTTTTCTTTGATTCCTACGTTTTACATTCCTCTGTTCCAAACAGGCCCTAAGCATGGCCAGATTCGCAGGCCGTGCCAGCCCACAGCCCGTTGCCCTTAAAATATCTCAAACTGTTTCTCTCATCCAACACTTCTCTATTTTCACATTTCATTCATATTTCAGTATTTCACATTCACAAATAATAAACTGATCACAGATTCTAAATTATAACAAAAGCCACCAAAGGAGACAAGGAAATTAAGATAACTAAGTTGTTTGTGCAATGTTGCCTCATTAAAAATCTTTCTAGATAAAACTCACCCTTGTGAGAAACCCTAGAAAGAGAAAAATAGTGTATCACAACTCTTAATTAAGTCTTAAACCATTGTTTACTGGTATCAGTCACACATCACACATACAAAGATAACAGATCACTCTCAAGTCTCACACACTAAGTACCAGTATAAGCCATAGATGTTGAAAGGTCCTAATATGGCTAGAGGGGGGTGAATAGCCTATTTAAAAATCTACAAATCAACTAGAGCAATTTGATTAGTATGATAAATAGCGTAATACAAATTTGCTCTAGCTCTACAAGGATTACAAGCCACCTATCCAACAATTCTAGTTGCGATGAATACTTAGGCACACAAACTAGCTATGTAATTACTCACTAAGAGCTCTCAACCTTGCTACTCTAAAGAGCTCAACTAGATGAATGTAAATAATAAAGCAAGCTCTCAATTCTAATTACACTAAAGAGCTTGTATCAACTAGTTTGCAAGAATGTAAATGAGTGAGTAGAGTGATTATACCGACGTGTAGGGGATGAACCAATCACAAGATGAATATATAGCCAATCACCGGGAGAATGACGAAGAAGAGAGACAATCGATTTTCTCCCGAGGTTCACGTGCTTGCCAACACGCTACGTCCCCGTTGTATCGACCAACACTTGGTGGTTCGGTGGCTAAGAGGTGTTTCACAAACCTCATCCACACGTTTGGACACCGCAAGAACCGACCCACAAGTGAGGTAACTCAATGACACGAGCAATTTACTAGAGTTACCTTTCGGCGCTCTGCCGGGGAAGGTACAACTCCCCTCACAATCACCGAAGGCGGCCACGAACAATCACCAACTCGTGCCGATCCTTCACCGCTGCTCCAACCGTCTAGGTGGTGGCAACCACCAAGAGAAACAAGCGAAATCCGCAGCGCAACACGAATACCAAGTGCCACTAGATGCAATCACTCAAGCAATGCACTTGGATTCTCTCCCAATCTCACAATGATGATGGATCAATGATGGAGATGAGTGGGAGGGCTTTGGCTCAGCTCACAAGGTTGCTATGTCAATGAAAATATGCAAGAATTCTCCCTTGAGCTGGCCATGGGGCTATAAATAGAGCCCCCATCAAATAAAGCCGTTGTACCCCTTCACTGGGCAAAACACGCTCTGACCGGACGCTCCGGTCATACCGACCGGACGCTGGCCCTCAGCGTCCGGTCGCCCGATGGACGCCACACGTCATTAGCTTCAAACGCTGTTCGTCAGATTTCAACGGCTACGAAGCTGACCGGACGCTCCGGTCAAAACTAACCGGACGCTGAAGCCCCAGCGTCCGGTCGTTTCCAGTAAGCTCCCCGAGGCATGTTTTTTCGACCGGACGCGTCCGGTGCTCAACCCTTACCCACTGTGCCGTCTGACAGCTCGACCGGACGCAGCCTTTCAGCGTCCGGTCGCTGAGTGACCCAGCGTCCGGTCAGTAGACCGACGCCAGCATCATTTCGACCAACTCCATTTCAACTCTAACTTCTTCACCCTTGCTCAAATGTGCCAACCACCAAGAATTTTGCATCCGGCGCAATAGAAAAAATGCATTTCATTTTTCCAAAAGCGCACATGTGCACATGAGTTAGCATATTTTCACAAATATTTTCAAGGGTGTTAGCACTCCACTAGATCCTAAATGCATATGCAATGAGTTAGAGCATCTAGTGGCACTTTGATAACCGCATTCCGATACGAGTTTCACTCCTCTTAATAGTACGGCTATCTATCCTAAATGTGATCACACTCACTAAGTGTCTTGATCACTAAAACAAAATGGCTCCTACATTTTATACCTTTACCTTGAGCCTTTTGTTTTTCTCTTTCTTCTTTTCCAAGTTCAAGCATTTGATCATCACCATGCTATCACCATTGTCATGATCTTCGTCAATGCTTCATCACTTGGAGTAGTGCTACCTATCTCATAATTATCTTGATAAACTAGGTTAGCACTTAGGGTTTTATCAATTAACCAAAACCAAACTAGAGCTTTCAGATGTAGATCAAGATGTGCCAGTCCTAGATGTGCTAGCAGCAACCCTAGATGCATCTTCATCAAGATAAAGATTCTTGAAGGAGTCTTCTAACTCTTGGTTGTCAACATCATGTTGTAACCTTCTCTCTCCTAACTCCCAATCCTTTATGCAAGCCACTATCTCCATAGTTTCAGGCAACAAGCGTCGTCGCCGCTCTTCAATTATTCTTCCTGTCAAGCTAAAACATGATTCTAAAGAGACAGTAGAAACAGAAACAGACATAATATCTCTAGCCATTATAGATAGGATAGGATAGGTTAGTTTGTGGTCACGCCACCAGAGAAGTCGAATTCATCCTCATATGCAGTGACATTGTCACTATCTAGATAAGTTGTGAGCTCATAGCCAGCAGCAGAAGCAGATTGAGATGAAGTGCGGGCAGAGGCAGGGGAAGGACCAACAACACCAGATGATCCAGGGCCTCCAAAGATTCTTCCCCATGCCTATTTTTTCTTACCTGTATGGCTTGCAGGCTGTGCAGGCCTCTGAGACCTAGCTGCACCAAACTTTCTCTCATATTTGTTAAACAACTTATAAATTTTAGTTTTCACATTAGCATAATATGAACGGTAATCAACACCGGTGTTCTCTTTAAGTATTTGCAGAACATTAAATAAACCTGTCAACTTAGCTCTAGGATCTAGAATGAAAGCAAATGAATATAACAGAGCTATATCATGCCAGTATTTAAGGAATTTAAGCTTCATAGGATAGACAACATCTATTAGATTTTGATCTTTTTCACTTGCATGCAAATGAGAAGCAATGTCTAGCAGATGGTGCAGAATAAATGGACTAGTTGGATAGTAAACACCAAAAAGAATAATTGTGGATTCATAAAATATTTCTAGGAACTCCAATATCTTTTCTGTTATATACCAATGCCTTGCAGTCAACAATGTTGAGCCATAATTTGCATTAATGAACACAGAAAAAACATTCTTATATGAAACCAAGTGTTTAAGCATAAGGTATGTAGCATTCCTCTAACATCCATATCTAAGCCAAACTTTCTAGGTCTAACACCCTGAGCAGTACAGTAGTTCTTAAACATAGCAATTCTTTGATTAGAGAATTTAAGAAATTAATAGCAGTTCTAAAATCTTCTGTGTAAGGTTTGAACCTCTTTAAACCAGATTTTACAATCAGATTAATGATATGACAAGCACAACGTTGATGCACAGGACTATACTTACGTTGATTAGGATTTACAGGCTCAGGTGAAGGATCACAACCCAAATAACCAGCAAACATAGGTGTCAAAGTATCCATAGCCTTAACATTAGAAGAAGCATTGTCTAGAGTTACAGAGAAAATCTTTTCTATCAAACCAAAATCATCAACCACACAAGCAATTTTTAGCAATATTTTCACCAGTATGCTTCACCTCAATCAACCTCAGACCAATAACCTTTTTTGTAACTCCTAATCAGCACTCACATAATGAGCAACAACACTAATGTAGTTCTCCTTAACATTACCAGACCAAATGTCTGATGTCAAAGCAACATATGAAGCATCAGATAACACAGAATTCTTAAGCATATTATGACGTTCAGTAAATAACTTACTAAGATCTCTAGTGATGGTCTGTCTAGAAATCTTAGTAAACCTAGGGTTATGAGCACGGACAATGTACTCCTCCCATGCATCTGTCTCACCAATACCCAACGACAAATCAAGCCTAACAATCAAGCAACATAATCCAGATCTAGCAACATCAGGTTTATAGTCCCAGTTATGCACAGAACCATCAGGATTGTAAGTAAGCCTAGACTGAACCCTAGTAGCTTGATTAGTTTTCTGCCTACAAGATTTCTAGTGCCTCTTCAAGTGGCCAGTGCTAGCATTAGATCTAGCAGATAAAGTATGCTTATACATTTTACAGGTAGCTTTATTGTAGATTTTTCTATCATTTACAGTCTCATAGATCTCATCAAAATCAGTCCACACAGGAGATTTATGTTTACTAGTACCAACACCAGAAGAGTTACCAGCAACAGATGGAGCTGAGTCGTTGGAGCAGGCTGGGGTCCCAGTCATCGTCGCCCCTTCACCACCGTTGCCGTCCAAATCGATTGGAGCAGCAGAGCCGCTACCGACATCGACACCGAATAACGCAATAGCGTCGTCTCGGGTATCGTCGTTGTCCTCAGGGGGCAGGCCTGCCGCTATCAAATCATCGTTGCTGGTGAGCGGCCAGACGATATCGTCATCAGCAGCCACCATGGCGGACGACTCTCCAGCACCGTTCCTCAAAGGTGCGCGGGACTGCCTTAGTCGCTTTATGCCACAACTAGAGGACGACGCATCGGCTACCGACCTATGCAAAGAGATGGAGGAGGATGAAAAGATCACATCAGAATACATTAATGGAAGAAGATAGAAGATAAGGGTTAGGGTTTTATGTGCGCAACTGGAGCCCGGTGCCAGAGAAGACGATGGCCACCCAGAGAACATGACACAGCGGTTAGCAAGGACAGCGAGCGGCGGAGGAGGGACAGACAGGGACGATGAACTCACATAATCACCGAGATCTAGAGGGGAGATAGGGAGACGGAGAAGGGAGAGGCAGAAAGGGAGGGGATCAGGGGAGGTCACTGGCGGTAGGCGGTTTGAGATCACTGGAGTCGGGGTCAGACGCCAGCAGACGAGACGGCGTGGCATCGACCGTCGAGCGATCGTGGCGAGAGCTAGGCGAGAGGCGAGAGCGGTGAGGCGGTGGGGGAGGAAATGATTTAGGGTTAGGGTTGAGGAGGGATAGCGCCGCAGCCATCGCTTATATACGCGGGGGGGGGGGGGGGGTTGAGGCGTTGTGGGGCTGGGCCGGCTGGGCGCTGCGTTGGGCCGTTTCGTCGCTAGAGAGAGGTCTCGGGCCGCTGCCAGGCCGACCCCTATAAACCAAGCCATGCCGTGCCAGCCCGCGAGCCTGAGTAGCGGCCCAGGCATGACTTGTTGTCCCATGCCATGCCAGCCTGAGCCCGATGACCCTCGGGCCATGCCGTGCTGGGGCCGGGCCAAAATTACGGGCCTCGTGGCGGACCGTAGGCTGCATGGCCATTTATACCTACTGCAGTGGCAGTAGATCAGCACAGCAGCGGCGACAGCGAGCCGTCTGATCGATCATCCATGGGCAAGGCAGAGCACCGACGTCGGCCTGGCACGAGCACAATGGTCTTCCTCTTCTTGGCATGGGCGCTAGGCGCAGGCGCAGCGAGCGACCGCAGCGTGGGCGTGGCAGCAGGAGCGAGGCGAGCCTAGCCTAGCTAGAAGGTCTGGTTTGTAACTATAGGCTTTTCCTAGCCCTAGGCTGGCACAAAGGCAGGCATGGATGGGAATGGGGATGGGACGAGATAGTACCGCAATGTCACACTGCTGCTGGGGGCCAGAGTCTGGAGGAGAACAGCAGCGAGCAACGGACTGATTGGCCAAGCCCGAGATGGCCGCACGCTCGCTCGCCCACCGGCACACCGCGCATGGAATCCAATGCCAGGCCTCCCGCCTCGCTTGGCCGCTTCTTCCGCCGCCTAGCTCCGTGCGGCCGGCGTGCGGAGGAGGTGCGGCGTAATCGCAGGCACGGTCCGAGTCCGAGAAGGGGAAGGCGACAGATCTTGTCCTGGCGCCGAGTCGCCGATCAACCCGCGGTCCGCGTCCGCCCGGCCGGGGCAGGGCAGCGGTGAATGCCTCTCGGTATCTCTCAGCACAGAAAAGGCAACACGAGACGATCAGGTGGATGGCCTCGTGCCGCCGTGCATCCATCACTCGTCTCACTTCTCGAGTTCTCGGCGACCCACCGTAGTCCACACCCCGGCGCCGGGTGTGTGAGCTTCCGTTTCCACCAAATTCCACACTAATTTATCTCAATATACATGGATTGAGATGAATTAATATCCAAACAATGCCTTAGATAAGAGAAAATGGAGAGCTCAGAAATCTCCAATAGTTATTATCGATTTTATAATTGATATGATAACTAGTATGTACTCCGTACAATGTTATTTTTATCATTATTTATCTAGAATCTAGTATACTTATTACATTTGGATATCTAACTGGATAGATATTTATAGATAAAAAAGTTGAATGCGAGTCAGTATTCAAACTACCGTTTTGTATTAGTAAACAAAGATATTTCGATGTGTATCGGTATCCGACACAGTGGCAGAACCAACAACTTGATTAAGAGGGAGTGGATAAACATAATGACACCTCAGAAGTGTGATAAATATATATATATAAGTGTGCATCTTAATATTTTTTCTATACTTTTACACATGTAGTTAGTGTTTCATAATAAAAAAATCATAATGTTATGATAAAATATGAGTAAAATAGGCAAAATATGTTTTGCATTGTAATAGTTATAGGCCCTGTTCGCTTGTCTTATAATCTGTACTTTTCATCTTATTTTTTAGTCGGAACAATGTTTTTCTCTTCCAACAAATCAGGCGAAACAGTATTTCGGATTATTTTTTGAACGAAACGAACGGCGCTATAAGAGCATTAATTTTTTTCATTGATTGGGGGAGGCATGGCCCTTCCTGCCCCCTGGTTCCGTCACTGTTCTGACAAAACAACATGATAAATATTGACATGTGTATCTGATTCTGTTTCATACTATCTTGGTCTTGAAAAGAATACAACTATGGATTGCGTGCCACGAAAAGTTATTCATGTTTGATCAAGTTTCTATTGAATAATATTCACATTTATGACTTTAAATTAATTTATTATGAAAATATATTTTATAATTAATCTAATCGTATTTATTTGGTATTATAAACATTGATACTTTTTTATCTATAATTGGTCAAACTTAAGGTACTAAAACGTGATACTATGCTAGAATTGCATTCTTTCTGGGACGGAGGTAGTACTTAATTGTGGTTACTAGTTACGTCCCAATTGGATCTATGGGGTTAAACTTTAACACTGTCACATCAAATGTTTGGACGTCAATTATGAGTATTAAACATAGGCTAATTACAAAACTAATTACATAGATAGAGGCTAATATGCAAGATGAATCTATTAAGCCTAATTAGTCCATAATTTGACAGTATGGTGCTACAATAAACATGTGCTAATGATGGTTTAATTAGGCTTAATAGATCCGTCTCGTGAATTAGCCATGGCTTTTGCAATTAGTTTTATAATTAGCTAATGTTTGTCCTCCTAATTAGCATCCGAATATCTGATGTGACAAGGGCTAAACTTAGGCCACGGATCCAAACACCCCCTTACTCACCCGATCCATAAAAGAATTCAACTATGGGTTTCCTGTCGGTCA